>NC_068455.1:57965757-58180757 GCF_023373465.1 Oncorhynchus keta | reverse complement strand
TTAGATGGCACCAGTTTATTGTAATATTTCAGTGTATTTTTATAAAGCAATCCACATAACTCTCTCCTCTAATCCACTCGGTCTCCGGTTCCCTTCAGAAAAGTCTATTTTTGCCCCTCTGAGAGCTGCCCTGAACTTGTCCCCATGCCAAATACAGATGAGGATAAACTAGAAGACTGCATACCTTCGCCTTTCCCCTGAGGGGACCGACTTAAACGGAACTCCGGTCCCCCCTTCTCTTCTCCCAATGTCCCCCAGTCAGCTCAGGTTCCCAGTATGACCAGTAGAACCAACCGTGCACTAGATCACAAGGTCACAGAATTGAAAATTGAATATTACACTCAGGAAGTCAGGGAATGGGACTATCTCAATGTCAAGGCCCAGTGCTTCTCCATTCCTGTTACAGTGCATTTTCCACATTTTGTTACAGTACAGCCTCATTCTAAAATTGATTAAATATGGTCTTCTTGGGTATGACGCGACAAGCTTGGCACACCTGTATTTTGTGAGTTTCTCCCATTCCTCTCTGCAGATCCTCTCAAGCTCTGTCAGTATGGATGGGGAGTGTCGCTGCACAACTATTTTCAGGTCTCTCCAGAGATTTTCGATATGGATCTAGTCCGGGCTCTGTGTGGGCCACTCTGACATTCAGAGACTTGTTTTGAAGCTGCTCCTGCGTCTTGGCTGTGTGCTTAGGGTCGTTGTCTTTTTGGAAGGTGAACCTTTGCCCCAGTTTGAGGTCCCGAGCGCTCTGGAGCAGGTTTTCATCAGGGATTTCTGTACTTTAATCCGTTCTTCTTTGCCTCGATCCTTACTAGTCTCTCAGTCCATTTAGCTGAAAAACATCCCCACAGCATGATGCTGCCACAGTCATGCTTCACTATAGGGATGGTGCCAGGTTTCCTCCAGGCGTGACGCTTGGCATTCATGCCAAAGAGTTCAATCTTGGTTTCATCACACCAGAGAACCTTGTTTCTTATGGTCTGTGAGTCTTTAGGTGCCTTTTGGCAAACTCCAAGAGCACTGTTATGTGCCTTTTACTGAGGAGTGGGTTTCATCTGTCCAGTCTACCATAAAGGCCTGATTGGTGGAGTGCTGCAGAGATGGTTGTACTTCTGGAAGGTTCTCCCATCCCGACAGAGGAGCTCTGTCAGAGTGACCATGGGGTTCTTGATCACCTACCTGACCAAGGCCCTACTCCCCCGATTGCTCAGTTTGGCCGGGCGGCCAGCTCTATGAAGAGTCTTGGTAGTTCCAAACTTCTGCCATTTAAGAATGGAGGCCACTTTGTTCTTGGAGACCTTCAATGCTGCAATGCTACCCTTACCCAGATCTGTGCCTCCACACAAACTTGTCTTGAAACTCTACAGACAATTTCTTCGACCTCATGGTTTGGTTTTTGCACTGACATGCGCTCTCAACTGTGGGACCTTATATAGACATGTGTGTGCCTTTGCAAATCATGTCCAATCAATTGAATTTACCACAGGTGGACTGCAATCAAGTTGTAGAAACATCTCGGGGATGATCAATGGAAACAGGATGCACCTGAGCTCAACTTTGAGTCTCATAGCAAAGGTTATGAATACTTGTGTAAATAAGGTATTTCTGTTTTTAATTTGAAATACATTCGTAAACATTTCTAACAAAACTGTTTTCGCTTTGTCATTATGGTGTATTGTGTGTAGATTGCTGAGTATTTTTTATTTATTTAATCAATTTTAGATTAAGGCTGTAACATAACAAAATGTGGAACTGAATACTTTCCAAAGGATACAGTACCAGTCAAAAGTTTACATTGTAGAATAATAGTGAAGAGATCAAAACTACGAAATAACACATATGGAATGATGTAGTATCCAAAAAAGTGCTAAACAAATCAAAATATATTTTATATTTGAGATTCTTCAAAGTAGTCACCCTTTGCCTTGATGACAGCTTTGCACACTTGACATTCTCTCAACCAGCTTCATGACGTAGTCACCTGGAATGTATTTCAATTAACAGGTTGCTTTGTTAAAAGTTTCTTCAAGTGCAGTCGCAAAAACCATCAAGCGATATAATGAAACTGGCTCTCATGAGGACCACCACAGGAAAGGAAGACCCAGAGTTACCTCTGCTGCAGAGGATGAATTCATCAGAGTTACCAGCATCAAGGCCTCGCGAGTTGTGCAGTGGCTATGTGCCACTAGAAATCCTGGTTCGAGTCCAGGCTCTGTCACAGCTGCTCACGATCGGGAGACCCATGGGGCAGCATACAATTGACCCAGCGTCGTCAGGGTTGTTCCTGTCCCATCACGCAGGGATTGGGCCGGGTGCAATGCACACTGACACGGTCGCCAGGTGTATGGTGCCTCCTCTGACACATTGGTACCGCTGGCTTCCGGGTTAAGCGGGCGTTGTGTCAAGAAGCAGTGCGACTTGACTGGGTTGTGTTTCTGAGGACGCACGGCTCTCGACATTTGCCTCTCCCGAGTCCGTACAGGAGTTGCAGCGATGGGACAGGACTGTAACAACCAATTGGATACCACGAAATAGAAAAATGGGTAAAAAAATGTAATAATAGTAATATAAAAAAAGAGTTACCAGCCTGAGAAATTGCAGGGCAAATAAATGCTTCACAGAGTTTAAGTAACAGACACATCTCGACATCAACTGTTCAGACGAGACTGCGTAAATCAGGTCTTCATGGTCGAATTTCTGCAAAGAAACCACTAGTAAAGGACACCAATAAGGAGAAGAGAATTGCTTGGGCTAAGAAACGATGGACATTAGACCTGTGGAAATCTGTAATTTGATCTGATGAGTCCAAATATGAGGTTTTTGGTTCCAACCGCTGTGTCTTTGTGAGACGCAGAGTAGGTGAACGGAGGACCTCTGCATGTGTAGTTCCCACCGTGAAGCATTGAGGAGGAGGTGTGATGGTGTGGGGGTGCTTTGCTGGTGACACTGTCATGATTTATTTCGAATTCAAGGAACACTTAAGCAGCATGGCTACCACAGCATTCTGCATCTATATGCCATCCTATCTGGTTTGCGCTTAAGTGTAATTTGTTTTTCAACAGGACAATGACCCGACACACCTCCAGGCTGTGTAAGGGCTATTTGACCAAGAAGAAGAGTGATATAGTGCTGCAGAAGATGACCTGGCCTCCACAATCACCAGACCTCAACCCAATTGAGATGGTTTGGGATGAGTTGGACCGCAGAGTGAAGGAAATGCAGCCAACAAGTTCTCAGCATATGTGGGAACTCCTTCAAGATTGTTGGAAAAGCATTCCAGGTGAAGCTGGTTGAGAAAATGCCAAGAGTGTGCAAAGCTGTCATCAAAGCAAAGGGTGGCTACTTTGAAGAATCTCAAATATAAAAAATGTTTATCACTTTTATGGTTACTATATGATTCCATTTGTGTTATTTCATAGTTTTGATGTTTCATTATTATTCTAAATTGTAGAAATTAGTACAAATAAAGAAAAACCCTGGAATGAGTAGGTGTGTCCAAACTTTTGACTGATACTGTGTGAAATATATATATATATATATATATATATATATATATATATATATATATATATATATAATCAGTGTTAGCCAGGCCATACTAGGGCAGCAGTGATGGTGATGCCATGTTAGCAAGGAGTTACTGTGTTCACATTCCTCTGGCTGGAGATGTTTACCTTACTCATTCCCAATGCCCCACTTCTCTCAGGGTCAGACACACCAAACCCAGGCTACATAACAGTCAGAACTGAGTGTTTCCTCCTTGTTCTAGAGACCATATCAATTGAACCCTTCCTGACCCTTCGTAAATATACAGTCACATTATTTTTTTCTGAGGCATAACATTGGCTCCATTAAGTAATTACTAGTGTCACTCTGAATGCAGATACGTCAGTGTCGTGGAACCATCAAAAATGGCTAACTTAATTTAGAATAGATTGGATAACATAGCTGGAATCTCAGACTTTCATAACAGGCCTACTGTACAGTGTGTGATGTTCAAAGTTAAGCTGCAAACATAATCATTGGGGTAAATCAGTTGAGGAACATTGAGGAAGACTGAACTGGTCAATTCAAGACACATTCAGACACAGGACACAGGTGACCTTGCATCCTAGTTGACTATGATGGAGGAGAGGCTCCCCTCCCATGAGCCTCGAGGGCGTGCAGAGTTAGAGTTTGCCACATAAGATGCTACCACACCCTCGTCCAGCTTTCTCCCCCCTTTCACTCCCACACAATTACAAAATGAATGGGTTTCCCAACCTGAAACTTGTAATTATCCCAGATTCTTCCCCCTTAGTCTCCACCAAAATAGTCCCACTACAGAGAGATACATCTTGAAGGGTTGCATGCAGTGTTTTGAAAATCTGGGGTCATCTTATTTGGGTGGTTTTGTTGTAGCGAGCCTTGTGATTTGTGGGCTTGGAGTTTTTCAGCGCATACGGAAAGTATTCATACCCCTTGACTTTTTCCACATTTTGTTACGTTACAGCCTTATATAGTTTTCCTCATCAGTCTACACACAATACCCCATTATGACAAAGCGAAAACACGTTTTTAGAAATGTTTGCAAATTTATTCAAAATAAAAAAATACCTTATTTACAAAAGTATTCAGACCCTTTGCTATGAGACTCGAAATTGAGCTCAGGTGCATCCTGTTTTCATTGATCATCCTTGAGATGTTTCTACAACTTGGAGTCCACCTGTGGTAAATTCAATTGATTGGACCTGATTTGGAAAGGCACACACCTGTCTATATAAGGTCCCACAGTTGTCAGCGCATGTCAAAGAAAAAACCAAGCCATGAGTTTGAAGGAATTGTCCGTAGAGCTCCGAGACAGGATTGTGTCGAGGCACAGATCTGGGGAAGGGTACCAAAATACCAAAACAATTCTGCAGCATTTAAGGTCCCCAAGAACACAGTGGCATCCTTAAATGGAAACACTAAGACTCTTCCTAGAGCTGGCCACCTGGCCAACCTGAGCAATCGGGGGAGAAGGGTCTTGGTCAGGGGGTTGACCAAGAACCGGATGGTCACTCAGACAGCGCTCCAGAGTTCCTCTGTGGAGATGAGAGAATCTTCCAGAAGGACAACCACCTCAGCAGTACTCCACCAATCAGTCCTCTATGGTAGAGTGGCCAGGCGGGCGCCACTCCTCAGTAAAAGGCAGATGACAGTGTGCTTGGAGTTTGCCAAAAGGCAAGTAAAGGACTCTCCGACCATGAGAAAAAAAATTCTCTGGTCTGATGAAACCAAGATTGAGCTCTTTGGCCTGAATACCAAGCGTCATGCCTGGAAGAAACCTGGCACCATCCCTATGGTGAAGTATGGTGGTGGCAGATCCATGCTGTGAGGATGTTTTTTAGCAGCAGGGACTGAGAGACTTGTCAGGATCGAGGGAAAGATGAACGGAGAAAAGTACAGAGAGATCCTTGATTGAAACCTGCTCCAGAGCCCGGACTTGAACCCGATCGAACATCTTTGGAGAGATCTGAAAATAGCTGTGCAACAACGCTCCCCATCCAACCTGACAGAGCTTGAGAGGATCTGCAGAGAATTTTTTAATTTTTTTTATTTTTTATTTTACCTTTATTTAACCAGGTAGGCTAGTTGAGAACAAGTTCTTATTTGCAACTGCGACCTGGCCAAGATAAAGCATAGCAGTGTGAACAGACAACACAGAGTTACACATGGAGTAAACAATTAACAAGTCAATAACACAGTAGAAAAAAAGGTCTACAAAAAGTATATATATATATATATCTGTGTATATATATATATATATATATACAATGTGTGAGAAAAATATCTAAAACGAAAAAGAGACGATATTTACAGATATTTACAGAGAGACGATACGACAGGACGACTTACTGCTACGCCATCTTGGATCAAACTGAAGAAGAATGGGAGAAACTCCCAAAATACAGGTGTGCCAAGCTTGTAGCCTCATACACAAGAAGACTCAAGGCTGTATGATAATAAATGTAAATGTGATATTTCAGTTTTTGCTTAGTCATTGTGGCATTGTGTGTAGATTGATGAGAGAAAATTTAAAAAATGTTTTAGAATAAGGCTGTAACATAACAAAATATGAAAAAGTCAAGGGATCTGAATACTTTCCGAAGGCACTGTATATTAGAGGTCGACCGATTATGATTTTTCAACGGCGATACCGATACTGATCGTTGGAGGACCAAAAGGATCCGATACCGATTAATCAGCCGATTAAAAAAATATATATATGTATTTGTAATAATGACAATTACAACAATACTGAATGAACACTTATTTTAACTTAATATAACACATCAATATAATCAATTTAGCCTCAAATAAATAATGAAACATATTCAATTTGGTTTAAACAAAGTTTTGGAGAGGAAAGTTAAAGTACCTGGGCTCGAACCAGGAACACATCGACAACAGCCACCCTCGAAGCAGCGTTACCCATCGCTCCACAAAAGCCACGGCCCTTGCAGTGCAAGGGGAGCAACTACTCCAAGCCTCAGAGCGAGTGACATTTGAAATGCTATTAGTGCGCACCCCGCTAACTAGCTAGCCATTTCACATCGTTTACACCAGCCTAATCTCGGGAGTTGATAGGCTTGAAGTCATAAACAGCGCAATGCTTGAAGCATTGCGAAGAGCTGCTGGCAAAACGCACAAAAGTGCTGTTCGAATGAATGCTTACGAGCCTGCTGGTGCCTACCATCGTTCAGTCAGACTGCTCTATCAAATCATAGACTTAATTATAACATAATAACACACAGAAATACGAGCATTTAGGTCATTAATCAAATCTATCATTGTCGAATCTGGAAACTATCATCTCGAAAGCAAAACGTTTATTCTTTCAGTGAAATACGTATTTCATTTTTTACGTATTTCATCTAACGGGTGACATCCATAAGTCTAAATATTTCTGTTACATTGCACAACCTTCAATGTTATGTCATAATTACGTAAAATTCTGGCAAATTAGTTCACAACGAGCCAGGCGGCCCAAACTGTTGCATATACCCTGACTCTGCGTGCAATGAACGAAAGAGAATTGACACAATTTCACCTGGTTAATATTGCCTGCTAACCTGGATTTCTTTTAGCTAAATATGCAGGTTTAAAAATATATACTTCTGTGTATTGATTTTAAGAAAGGCATTGATGTTTATGGTTAGGTACAGTCGTGCAACGATTGTGCTTTTTTCGCAATTGCGCTTTTGTTAAATCATCCCCCGTTTGGCGAAGTTGGCTGTCTTTGTTAGGAAGAAATAGTATTCACACATTTCGCAACGAGCCAGGCGGCCCATACCCCGACTCTGTTGCAAGAGAAGTGACACATTTTCCCTAGTTAAAATAAATTCATGTTAGCAGGCAATATTAACTAAATATGCAGGTTTAAAAATATATACTTGTGTATTGATTTTAAGAAAGGCATTGACGTTTAGATAAAGGTGTAAAAAAAAACGTCCAAATCGGTGTCCAAAAATACAGACTTCCGATTGTTATGAAAACGTAAAATCGGCCATTCCAATTAATCGGTCGCCCTCTAATGTGTACACACACACACACACACACACATCATCCACACACACCAGCTCAGGGGGACAATGGTTTCCGTTTACATGCAAATTTAGAAAGATCTTAAATGACAGTAAAAGGCCCTTCATGCATTCATCTTAAGATAGCTAGGTGAGACAACCACGTATCACAATCGGTGCGAGTAGGAAAGGACAATTGCAATTTTTTCTTTATGTATTTTTTTTTAAAGACAGACTTATTTAAGATACTCTTTGAAGAGTTGTTGTTTTAGAAGTTTTTCGGAAGATGGTCAGGGACTCTGCTGTCCTAGCATCGGGAAAGCTGGTTCCACCATTGTGGTGCCAGTCATCTAACCATCGTTCATGAGCTCATCATCACATCTGAGCTGATGATACACAGTGTGTATCAGACCTACAGTGGCTTTGTCACGCCAATATCATTTTTGGACACAAGTCATAATCTCTAAAGAACACAACACAAGGCTGTCTTTCTGTCTGGGGGTTTCTTCAGTTGGTTGCATATCGCCAGAGGAGTCTCTCTTCTCTCTCTTCTCCTCACTCGGTTGGGGAAGAAATGTCTCTTCCATCTTATCAGTCGCTGCGTCCTTGCCCTCCCTCAAAAGGAAGTGGCTTCCAAGGCTTTCTTTTGTAATTATTTTCTGGAGGCATAGTTTGTTGTCTGCCATGAGATAGCAGGCAGAGATTAGTTGTCTTCTTCAATTTGAGATTGCTTTGTTTAGAACTCGACCAGTGCTGCCCGGGTCTCGTTGACATTGGAGTGTTCGTTTTTTTGCATAGGAATACAGGGAGGATATAGGGAGGAAAGGAAATATTTGAGTAATTGATTTGGCTCTGGTTGTGGGGAATGTTGGCTCAGTGTCATTAAGTCCACTTTTGGAGTCTCATCATAAAATGCCTTCAGTTTAATGATTAGAAGCCCTGGGACCCAAAAGACAATGGTTGGGACAGACTAAGGCATTTTGGGAAATGTCTGTAATCAAGTGTGGCAATTTTCTGCAAGGCTTTCTTCTTACAGCCAGTTAATTCAGCAAGGTAGACTGGTAAGCATGACAGTTGGATGAGGAGCAGATCTAAAGAGATGCTTTATGTGAAACCAAAACATATTGATTGGTTACTGCCTGTTTGTGTTGTGTGAAGTTGTACACATTCTCAGAGCTAAATTGAGATGAACTCACCAACCCTGAACTGTCTACCCCAAGATGTGAAAGAGTCAAGAGGTCAGGAGGGCTGTTTTTTTCTCTGATTATTCATCAGGGTCTGACTAATTTTGTCTATTTTCACCAGATTCTAATTACAGCTTGTCAGATGTTATTTATTATTATACACACCATCTCTCTCTTCCCTCTTCTCTCACTCTCACTCTTTTGAAACAGATAAACATGAATAGACTCACAGGAAGAGTAGCAGCAGCTAATGGGGATCCTAATACAAAAGTAAAATGCGTAGACCATAATAGATCATGTTTGAAAGCACTAGGACAGGATAGAATCCACCCTAAAATCTTGCATGTTAAGACTGCACTTTCAGGTCATGAGGCAACGGGTGTTTAGAGAGGAATTAAATGCAATCAGGCTTGTCCATTAGCTATGGGAAACCCTCAGAATGGGCCACCCATGTTAAGGAAAATAGAGTGGGTCCAAAGCAATCTGCAGACAGATCCCAGAGATTGCCAAAAAGCAGCAGAAATGCGACTCAGTCCGACTCCAATGACAAAGTTTGCAAACGTATTTTCCTTCTAGTAGAACCAGTCAAATAGTTGACGTGATTATTTTCATGAAATCATACATTGTTTTCTTGGTTATAGCAATTGTCCATTGATTTTGAAGTTGTAGTTGATAGCTATGGTGGGACAAATTATATCTGACTGGTGCAACCTGATGAGGATAAATAAACTGGAGCAGAAATGTAAGGATTTTAATAAATACTAAATCTGATTGAACTTTCATCTGGTTTCAATTTAGCAGTGACTCCAGCCTTCACGAAGCAATGAATATAGAATACTGTGTCTCGAAACAAAGTAGGGGGGGGGGGTTATTTCACCTGAATCCCTAACGCCCTATGGTGGCAGAGGCTGTACTGTATTGCTCGTGTGGATTGCCACGGTAACAAAAAGCACAGGAGTATAGGGGAACAGAGCTTCCCCTGTCTGGTACCTCGTCACATTTCCCCGGCTCGCTCTGACTTGTACAGACATGGTGGCAGCGTTTGGGTGGGGAGTGTTCAGGTATGCGCTCAGACACACATCTGTCTGCCTGTTAGCATACACCAGACTCTGAGAATAATGAGTCTCAAAAAGAGACTCTCCTTCAAGAAAACCTGGTATTTCAACACTGTAAGTAAACTTCTGACAACTTTATAGGACAGTTTCACTCTTTTGTCTGGTGGTGGTGAAGGACTCAGCTGCTTTAGTCATTACTTTCCACAGTTATGATTTGGGAGAGGAACTGTGAAGGCTGTGAAGGCATTTCTCTCTCTGGCTCTACTGGTGTGATCGACAGAGTTCATCTCTCTTAACACGGTTCTAGAGACACGAGCATGCCTAAACAAGTCAAGAAGTGTGATGTGATTTGAATGTGTGGTGTTTAGGACAAAGCCTCATCAGTGTTGGAAATGTATGCATTGCTTGTGCCCACCATACTGTATGTTAATACTTACATTGGAAAAGTCGTTTTTTTCTTTCTCTTAACCTGATTGGGCTTGTACGTTGTCGCACCTGATATGTTCTTTACATCCCCCATGGCTGTCTTGCTCTTCACTTTGTCTTTATATCTTCTTTGTCATGCTTCAATGGATTGCACTATCCGATATTGCCTACATTACTTTTGAGAAATCCCTGTATAATCTATGCCCCCTGGAGCTCTCTACCAGCACCTAGGCTATATGAAAACCTCATAACATGTATTTTCCAAATAGTGGATTAGGACCCGCTGGGGTTGGATCACTAAAGCCTGGATTGTAGCTAGAAACATAGCTTTGTCTATTTTGTAAGACCTTTGTTGGCTCCTAATGATATTATGCTCAAGGCTTGTCCTGCCTAGTGCCACCCATGGATAGAGCTTGTCTGCGGGGCGTCACTGGAGGTGTGAACAGAGGAAGAGAGCAGAGCAGTTGAGACAACAGAAGTGGCCAGCCTTCACTTGATCTCTTCACAGGGCTGTATTGCTGTGGAAGCAATAGCGAGCTGGAAAACACACCGAGGTGTATGTGTGGTCTCATTAACCCCTGTAGGCTGCTAAACACTCATAGACACACACACACACACACACGCTCCGTTTCATTAATCAACAGAGCTGTAACAACTTTAATAGGTGTGGCGAAAACTTTAGCCTTCATGATGTTAAAGGCAACCTGATGTGACTTGTCACGTGACCTGATGTTTTCATTCATCAGAAATAGTTCTCATATGACACATAGTAATTCAGAAGGGCATGTATTAGGTTGGCTAACATCCGCAGTGTGTCATGATGATATTTACTGTGACATGCTCTCCTATGAGTCATCATGAGTGAAAGATTGTTTGGGAAGGGAGTTCATTATCCTCAAGAACAGGATATGGCTGACATCTCAACTCTTTGAACACCAATCTCAAACTACTACTAGGTCTGTACAGGCTACGACTCTAGTGACTCCCCTGTATAATTTCATGGTTTCAGTAGGGACTTTTTATGAGTTCAAACATGCCAAGACATATGTCATAGATGATGGCGGTCTAGTTTAGAATGAAACATGATTTCTGGAGACTACTGTGTATTTAGGGTGGGGGTTTAGGTGCAAGAGCTGCTGCTACTACTGAAGCAACAGTCGTTTTGAGCAGTTGCTCTCTACATTTTCTTCCTCCATTTTCTATTGACCTCTTCATCTTCTCTCTCTTTGACTCCTGACTATATGTGGTCTAGCCACCACAGAAGAGGCCCAGGCTGTATGTGTCACGTCTGCTCCCGCTCCCGTCCCTCCCACCCGGCGTTTGAGGGCGCCAAGCTGCCCTGCATCACGCACTCCTGCCATCTACTACACACACCTGCCTTCCCTCATCATGCGCATCCGCAATATTGCACTCACCTGGACTCATTCATCACCTGTTTATTTCCTCCCCTATATTTGTCAGTTCCCTTGCTCTGTTCCCTGCTGCTGCATGGATTGTTCTTTGTCTGTATTACTCGTTTGCTGACGCCGTTCCTGTTCCATGTCCGTTCTATATTAAATGTTTGACTCGCCGTACCTGCTTCGTCTCTCCAGTGTCATTCCATGTGACAGTATGTGGTTGGTTCAGCAGCCTTGTGGTTGTTGAGTGAAGACTAGATGTTGTGGTTCTTGGGACTACACTCTCTTCACCTCCGTGAGAGGGGGAAAACACTGATGCGACATTTACATGTGGTCACCATCACTCCCATAATGGAATGGACCACAATGGGTGCACATGACGGTGATCCTTACCCCAACATGGTCAAACAACATTAGCCAGCCACTGACTGACTGGGGATGGGCAGGTACAAAATATGTCTGGTCATATTCCTCAAGTAATTGATTAATGTTATTTTAGATGCATAAATGACTCCCAGCTGTGGCCAATAGTAGATCCACAAAGAAAGGATATCTTATTATGCACTCCTTTAACTTAAAACATTGCTAATTAGGCCTATGCATAGAAATATTTTTAATTCATTTCAAATCAAATGTCATTGGTCACATACACATGGTTTGCAGATGTTATTGCGAGTGTATCGAAATGCTTATGTTATGTTGCTGACAACTTTCAAATCTCTTCAATTTCAACTTTCAAGTCTCTAGATCTGATTTATATTCCACAATATTGTTGAAATGCATTGAAATCCAAAATCAGTGCTTGAATTATCTCAAGCATTTGCCTTGCTGGAAGTGCCCTGTCTAGACATATATCCCAGCACATTCACAATTTGAAGTGGCTTCTCGAATGCTCATCGGGCATCAGTCTCTCTTTCTTAATGAATCCTCCAACACACTGATTTAAAGAGTGTTCTTGGAAAGAATGATGCTCCACTCATTTCCTTTGCGGCATGTGAAAATATTGTAATTTTTTTGCTCTAAATCTTTATTTTCTATCTAAACTGATGTTAACAGCTATAGCTGGCTTTCTGACATTCTCCTTCCAGCAATGTCTTCTAATTCTGTTTGCCATGTGAATATATAAAATCAAGTCAGGCATTGGTTGTGTGAGAGCATCACGCTAATAAATATGCCAGCCAAATACCAACACTTTGGTGAAATGCAATTGTTGAGTCTTTCCCGAAGACGCTTGATGGAATGACTCTTCACTCTGTGACCTATAGCCTTGTATAGACCTTTATAGCCCACTCAGCCCCTGAATTAGCATGAGAAAAGTGGCCCATTACTGCAAGCAACAGCCTCTGTGGCTCCTCATAATGACTTCTGATTTGATCATGACACCAGCGAGAGGGATTGAGCTACTTCTTGGTCTTTGTGTCTGTGTGTGTGAAATAGAGTGTGTGTGTGTTTGTCTGTGTGTGTCTCTCGTTCTTTCTCTGAGTATGTTCTCGTGTGTTCAAGACTTGTGAGTCGTAGGTGGTGAATGTGTGTGGTGAGGGGCGGGCCACGATCTTGGGGTGTGAACAGCTGTGTGTGCAGAGGCCCTTGGTCCACCCACATCCCTACATTAATGGCCCCTGATTAGAGAACAGGGGCCCTCCCCTTGCAGTAACACACACACACACACACACACACACACACACACACACACACACACACACACACACACACACACACACACACACACACACACACACACACACACACACACACACACACACACACACACACACTGGTGGGATGTCTGGAGAGACACTGTTTCTCAGGCTCCAGTTGTTCCTTGCCTCAGAGCAGGAGGAGGACATGAGGGCAGCTTCTCACTCATGTCTCTCTCTGTTCTCTTTCAGTCGACTGCTTCCTCAGATGCTGGTGAGTACATTTATCTTTTCTTTTCATTACACCCATTCTGACATTTAGCTACTTTATCTGTGATATCAAAACACAGCAAATAGATTTGTTGCTTGCAGCTGTATGTAATAGCTGTAACTAACTGACCAAATTAGTTTTAAATTAAGTTCAACTAAGAGTTCCTAAACAAGCCCCGGACCAAATGGGACATTTTGTCCTGCCATACACTCTTACAAAAAAGGGTTTCAAGAAGGGTTCTGCGGCTCTTAGTTCCAGGTAGAACTCATTTGGGTTCCATGTGGAAAGGGTTCTTTCTACCTGTGACCAAAAGGGTTCTTTCTACCTGGAACTAAGAGTGGTTATCCTTTGAGGACAGCCAAAGAACCCATTTTGGTTCTAGATAGCACCTTTTTTCTAAGAGTGTAGACCCTTTTGTAGAACAATAATGGTCACTTTTGTGTGCATTTGTTTAGAATGCGACTTTCTCGGTTTCCGGTTTCTTTTTTATTACACATTCCACCACCCGCAATTCGGAAGTTATTGAATAAAACAGGCACACAGAATATGATGTCAACCTATTTATTTACAACTAACAAAAGGCGCTTGTGTAGGAGTTTTAGGGTTTGGGCTTTGGTGTTTGCTGTCTGTTCCCCATTTCACAGACGTTTAATAATGTTTGCTGAACGCCATGGTCAATGGAGCTTCGGCGTTGCCGCTGCTTACCATATTTTCTGAGGTTTTGGTTCAGACACCCTATGCTATTTACCCTGAAAACCATCTCATTAACAAAGCAACACAGGCCCCATATTTTCTCTCTGCTGGCAAACACAATATTCCCAACACCCGAATCTAATACAGCTAACTCCAAACCAAATATCTTGTCAACTCCAAACCAAATATAATGTCACCGAGGTCAATTGGCAGAGTTGAAATAAAAATATAAACAAGTGTCTGGGACAAATTGATTGCCGCGATAGAAAATGGAATACGACTCTTGTGTCTTTAGATGTAATGATCTGCAAAATCAGCTTGTTTTATGCCTCTGTTGGCACATGTACTGATTCAGCTGGGTGAATTGGCTAACAAAGGCATGAGATGCTATAGTTAGACTGCATGCCGTGACATTACTCACAGCATTGTAAAGTAGTCAGTCACGAACAGTCATGATTTGGTGTCCAACGTGTAATGTAATATTTGCAATAGCATTAAGAAACGTTGCTTGATAAACCTCAATTGAAACTACATCTATTTGTAATTCCTCCTGTGCTTCTGCATGCTTAGATACCTTGGTGCTGGAGGCTATGGATTCATCTTCGATTATTCTCAGTGTAGTGTTTTCAGAGAACTCCCAACAGAGGCTATTCAAATTCCTCAATGTTGTTAGCCTTGGCAGATCGTGAACACTTGTCTTGTCTGACATTGACCATTCAAAGGCATTTTGGTAACATACCCTGCAGTCTTCCTTTTGTGTTTTTGCTATTGTGCTTTCTCTGATTGGTGGGACTTACAGCCATGAAATTGCCATCTGGTGCCATGATACCAAGTACTAACTGTGAGTCCTTAGAAGTACTCGGCCTAGTTGTCTAGATTCCACAGCCCCGAAGCTATTCCCTTCTTTTGGGTGTTCGTAAAGATCTCTAGAGTAATAGCCTCGTCTCCCGTCTTTTAGAGTATAGTGATCATGTCCCCCCGTGTGTGTCCCTGAATTACCTCTGCTGTAGACGATGGTGGCAGGGTGCAATATAATGGTGGTGGGTTGCAGCACTATAAAGGCTGTTGTTGTCAGAGCAGTCACTGTCACTAACCCCTTTTCCCCTAACCAATCAATCAATCAATCAATCAATCAATCAATCAAATGTATTTATGAAGCTCTTTTACATCAGCAGATGTCACAAAGTGCTTATACAGAAACCCAGCCTAAAACCCCAAACAGCAAGCAATGCAGATGTGGAAGCGTGGTGGCTAGGAATAACTCCATAGAAAGGCAGGAACCTAGGAGGAAACCTAAAGAGGAGCCAGGTTCAGAGGGGTGGCCAGTCCTCTTCTGGCTGTGCCCGGTGGAGATTATAAGAGTTCATAGCAATTAAGTCCAGATTGTTCTTCAAGTTGTTCAAACGTTCATAGATGAACAGCAGGGTCAAATAATTATCACAGTGGTTATAGAGGGTGCAACAGGTCAGCACCTCAGGAGTCAATGTCAGTTGGCTTTTCATAGCCAAGCATTCATAGGTTGAGACATCAGGTGTGAGAGGGAGGGAGAAGGTCGAAACAGCAGGTCCGGGAGAAAGTAGCACGTCAGTTGAACAGGTCAGGGTTCCATAGTCGCAGGCTGAACAGCAGAAACTGGATCAGCAGCACAACCAGGTGGACTGGGGATGGGGACAGCCAAGAGTCGTCAGGCAGGTCCTAGGTCTCAGGTCCTCCGGGAAGGGAAAGAGAGAGATAGGAGAATTACAGGGAGCATACTAAAGATCACACAGGACACCAGATAAGACAGGAGAATTATACCAGATAGGACAAACTGACCCTAGCCCTCCCGCACATAGACTATTGCAGCATAGATACTGTAGCTGGGGGGGGGGTACTGTGGCCCCGTCCGACGAAATCCCCGGAGAGAGCCACCCCTCCTAGGGACGGCATGGGAGAGCACTAGCAAGCCAATGACTCAGCCCCTGTAATACAATCAGAGGCAGAGAATCCCGGTGGAGAGAGAGAGAGAGAGTCGGGCCAGGCAGAGACAGCAAGTGTGTTTCGTCACTCCAGTGCCTTGCCGTTCACCTTAGCAGTAAAGACCTAAAGATTGCATCACTCAAATGTATTGACAGACCATTCCATTAAAAATTGAGCTTTATAGGAGAAGGCCCTTCCTCCAGCTGTTTGCTTAGCTATTCTAGAAACAATAAGGAGGCCTATGTCTTGTGACTGTAGCATATGTACGGCAGGACCAAATCAGAGACATAGGCAGTAGCAAGTCCATGTAATGCTTTGTAGGTTAGCAGTAAAACCTTGAAATCAGGAAGCCAGAGGCTAGCACTGTAGTAATATGATTGTATTTTCTGCTTCTAGACAAGATTCTAGCAGCCGTATTTAGCACTAGCTGAAGTTTATTTAGTGCTATATCCGGATAGCCGGATAGTAGAGCATTGCAGTAGTCTAATCTTGAAGTGACAAAAGCAGCAGGTCTCTTTGTTTCTTGGGACCTAGAACTAAGCATCTCTGTTTTGTCCGTGTTTAAAAGCAAAACATTTGCCGCTATCCACTTCCTTATGTCTGATACAGGCTTCCAGGATAGGCAATTTCGGGGCTTCACCGTGTTTCATTAAAATGTACAGCTGGCTGTGTGCCATCTGCATAGAAGTTGACATTGTGTTTCCAAATGACCTAGAGGTAGTGTATATAGTGAAAACAATAGTGGTCCTAAAACAGAACCTTGAGGAATTCGTCTTCAGAAAGGCAGTGAGTTGCTGAGCAACAGCTTCTTTTTTTTAACGAGAGGAATGGGAAATTTGATATAGGCCGATTTAGGTTTTTAAATGTTCCGGGTCAAGGTTTGGCTTTTTCAGGAGAGGATTTATTATTGCCTCTTTTAGTGAGTTAGGTACACATCCTAAACATTTTTTCAACCCCTTTTCTCTCTCCAGACTATGGTGGTGGTGTGCAGCTCCAGGGCTGCTGCAGCCAGAGCAGTCTGAACAGCAACAGCAGTCTGCCCGGCGCCGGCAGCCACAAGAGGCTGTCAGAGCGCCGGGTGGCCAGCTGGGCTGCCTGCTTCGAGCGCCTGCTCCAGGACCCCATTGGCGTCTGCTACTTCTCAGTACGTACAGTAAAGAACACATTTTAGTTCACTGGGAGTTTTAGTTTAGTTATGTGATCTGAAATTCAACAAAATGAACAGTTAATTATCTCTCTCATTCTCAATTTGTTAGCTGAAATCAATACTCGTCTACCTCAGGCATCCAAACGTGTTCTGTGGGATAGAATTAGCAGTACGCTTTACAGCTAATCAACAACTGGGAAATTGAGTTTTAGTTTGCATGTTATGAAATGTTACAGTTAACTCTCTGATTGTCCATTCTGTTGGATTAAATCAATACGAAGCTAATTAGACATGAAAACATTATCTTCTGTGGAATAGAAGCAATAGTTAACTATATAGCCAATCAACACAACCATAACATTTTCCAGGCTTATTGCAAGTGTGATAAAGCTGTGGCTTGTGTCTCTGCAGGAATTCCTCAAAAAGGAATTCAGTGAGGAGAATATCTTGTTCTGGCAGGCCTGTGAATACTTCAGTCAGGTACCTGCAACAGACAAAAAGCAGGTAAGCTTATTCCCCTTACTCAACACTAAGACCAAATTATACTTTCCTATCTAGTCCAGTTCAGAAGTCCATATAGGTTTTAGATGTCATGGACTGGATAGAAAAATCCCTCCGTTGTGAGGGTTGATCATGGCTTAAAGTTAAAAACCATTCCCCTTTATATCACTGGGTTATGTCATGGTTGTGTGTGTTTATAAAACCTCTTCCTCTCCTCCCCAGTTATCCCAGAGGGCGGGGGAGATTTACAACAGCTTCCTGTCCAGTAAGGCTACCACGCCGGTCAACATCGACAGTCAGGCCCAACTGGCTGATGACGTCCTCACCTCCCCATGTCCAAACATGTTCAAGGCTCAGCAGTTACAGGTGAGAGGGCCAACTGCCTACTATATGTTATACCCTAACATTAACCCCTAACCCAAGCCTAAAATAGCCCATTTCCTTGAGTGGGCCAGCAAAATGTTCCCACTTGTCTGAATTTTCCTTGTTTTACGGTCCCCACAAAGATAGTAAAACCAAGAACACACACACAGCTAGGAGCAGCACAGTGTCAACTGCAGGGCTGCGCTGTTTGAGCATTGTTATGATTCAGTGCTATGTGTGAATGTTCTTTTACTGCTTTACTCCAGTACAAAATGTTTTCTGCACAGTGTCGTTTTTTTCAACCATCTGCCTGTTTCCAAAAGGGCTAGGCTATTGTGCTCCAGGACCAAACACAAACTAGCATACACCCCCCACACACACTCCCAGGCCTTTACAATGTTGTTTTAGGTCTGTACAATGTTACAAACGTGACCGAATCATAGCTGTTATGACATATGCCATAACACCTGTCATAAACATTTGTGACCCTTCACAAGACAAGATCATTTTCTCTCCCTATTGTTTTCTGTAGATCTTCAACCTGATGAAGTTTGACAGCTACTCCAGGTTCCTCAAGTCTGGCCTGTACCAGGAGTGCATGCTGGCCGAGGTGGAGGGACGACCATTACCCGACCCTTACCAGATCCCCTGTAGCCCCGCTCCCTCCAAGCACAGTGCCAGCTCCGGCCACTCCACACCGAATAAGGTACCATAGTAACCATAACAGCCAAAAGGGCATCTGGTATTGTCTTAGTAACCACTTTAGGTGATTGTGTAACTCGCCTGTGAGATGCACATTTTGTGTTGTAGCCAGTATATGTGTTTGTTAGTTTGTTAGTCTTCAAAACATCAGGGTCGTATTCACAAGGTACCAAAAGGGAGAAAACGGACCAAAACAAGGAGGCACTACATGAACTTGTCCAATAAGAAACTCTATTTCCATTGGAAAACATTTTCTGCTGCTAGATATTTTCCATGGCAAATGGCTTTCTACGGTATGCACTCATGTATCAACCCAGGTGTTACACAGGTTGTTTGAACTGGTTGTTTTGTTGTACAATAGGAGGCCAGGAATCAGAAGTCAGGGAGGTCACTGACTGAGGAACCTGGAGACGAGCACGATGAGCATAAGAAACGGGGCATCTTCTTCTCTTGGTCCCGGAACCGGAGCTTTGGGAAGGGTCCCAAGAAAAAGGACATTGGAGAAATCAACATTGGTGAGCAACTCTCAGTCATAGAATAAGTCATAAGGAGTTAATCCTATGTATTCAATTCAAATACCTTTCCCCCCGTGAGGAAACTTCTTGTGTTGGATTTCAATATTGGCATAAAGCTTTCTGTCATGCATTATGGTGGTAGGTCTTTGGTCGGGCAATACACAGCACTGCATTGTGTGCTTTACATTTGTTATTGATAGGCAGGAAGTTAAGTGATGTTGGTAATAAACTGTTCCTTCTCCCTTAATGTGACCTGACCCGACCTCAGCCCCCATTCCTCACTAATCTAAAGCTCTCCACCCTTGTCAGTGACCGCAACCATATACATTCCTCCTGTGGCCCTTCCATCAGATACCTGATGATGAACAATATTTCAAGTTTAGAAGTCAGTGAGTTTTATGTGTAGTTGTGGTGTGATGATGCGTGGATATTAATTGTGGAATGAGTTGTATCCTAACTGTGGCCTCACTGTCCTTCTTCTGTTGGGTAGATTCCTGGGGCAGCAACGGTCGGAGGGAATCACAGGGTTCCTTGTCCTCGGGTGCTAGTCTGGAACTGGCCACTTCCTGTTCAACGGGCAAAACCGAGGTAAGATCCTGCTGCAAGGCCAGGCCAGGTCACCATGGCAACACAGAACCAAGATAGTTCTGTAGTAGGAGCATCAGTTACACAGATCCTGACTCTGTTAGTTTTGTGGCATGTTTGCAGAAATTCTGCTTGACAAGGGATTTGGGTATACCTTTGTCTGGATGGTTACAGGTGTTATACTGTATGTTACATGAGTTGAAGGGGTTTCATTTCAAGGTTCAGACGTTCAATTTTGTTTTTAATATCCCACAGGGAAATTTGGTTTGCAGGCAGGTCGGACATCAAACACTACATACAAAACATAGAGACACTGTTGCGGTTGCAGTTTTAGCTCTTGGTATTTTCTCTTGCTTCCGTTGAGTTCTATCATCTCTGACTATGGTTTGTCATGGTATTCCCATGCAGGGGGACAATCGTCACTCGGTGCCGGTGTGGGAGAGGGTAAGGGAGTGCTCCAAGATCTGCAGCATGACCCTGCCGGACGGCTCGTGTTCCTCTGTGACCCTGCGGCCGGGGGCCACCATCAGGGAGGTTCTCCGGGACCTCTGTCAGAGCCTCCGCATCAACATGGCTGCCGTAGACCTCTTCCTGGTGGGAGGAGAGAAGGTGAGTCAAACTCACGATGGTTCCCAGCACAGTTACTGTTTCCCTTACTGTGCATCTCAATGTGGATGTAGAGCAGGGGTTCTGAAACTTTTTCAGCCTGGGACCCAAATGAGAAATTCTGTGTTTTTCTTGGGACCCAAGCTTAGGAAAATATGCAACTATATATAAATATCAGTACATTTCATTGCCCTTATGCCTAAAACAAATACAATATATAATCAAAAACAAATAACAATGAAATTAAATATCCATCTAAAAATATATTCATGTTTATTTTCCCCCATTAAAAACTCTCTTACGTATCTTTCTAGGTTGAAACTGTTGCTGTTAAAATACAATAAATCATTTAAATTCTGAACTGGAATAAACTGACTGATCACATCACACAGATGAATAACAGAACACACACACAGGCTTTTTGATAGTGCAGCCGTAAGTAACAGTACCGAAGAAAAATGATCAGGCCTACTGTACATCCTACTGTTGAAATTATTGTTGAAAGAAAGTCTAGGCTGGAACTGTTGCTGTTAAAATACAATACATATTTTTTAATCTGAACTGAAATAAACTGATTGATCACATCACACAGATGTAGACCAGAGAACACACACATGCACACAGTCCTAATGAGAGGTGTGTGGCTGGTTGAAGTTTTCAACAAGCATGTCTATTCTGGGCTCTGTTTTTGACAGTACAACACTGAGGTCATGCTCAGCCTTGAAACTCTTTCTGTACTTGTTTTTTAAGTATGTCAGAGTTGAGAAACCTGACTCGCATAGGTATGTGGTGCCAAACTGGACCAGAACATCTACTGCTTTCTCAGTCAGGCAGTTGACTACTTCCTGCTGTTGATGAGCAACTCAGAAATGTGTGAGTGTTTGCCTCAAAAGGCATCTTGCTTCAATAAGTTTATTCCAGTTCAGAATAAAAAATGATTAATTGTATTTTAACAGCAACAGTTTCAGCCTAGACTTTTTTTCAACAATAATTTCTACAGTAAAATGTACAGTAGGCCTGATAATGTTTCATCTTCATCTGTATTGTTACTAGGGTTGCACTATCAGTAGCTAGCTTGCTTTGGCTAACGTTAGCTATTAGCTGTGTAACGTTACAAGGCCAGGGGATTGTTTGAAAGAGAAACTCACATCTACTACCAATGAAGAGAGAGTACTCCCTTATTTCTGCTTATCATCACCGGTTATAAAATGGCAACAATGCCTTGCTAGTTGACTTACTTTTCCACATTGAAGCACTGTTTCCTGAAGCATTAAGCCCTGGTCTGAAATAACTCCCTGGGTTTACCATCCTGCTATGGATGTTTGGTCAGGATGTGTCGTTTTATTAATTTGTTCATTATGAGAGACTCATTACTACGTACTTCCACACACAAAACACATTGTGGGGACTCCTTGTTATAAGTTTGTATGAAAGACAGCGAAACTCATAGCTGTATATGCGTTTCATGACGATTGTGCTCAGTCAGAACTTGTGGCTAGCATGAGTCCATTTCATGACAGGGGTGAATGATGGAGAGTGGGAATATCAAGTCAGTGGCTTGAACAACAGCCTGTAGCTTGTGGGTCACTGAGTGATCTTCAAGAAACTGCAGAAAAAGATCCGGTAAACCGGTAAACTTGCGCAGCTGCCAAACTGAGCAGAGAGCGCAGATGCACTTGGCCAAATCAATTCCAGTAATTAATTAAATAATTATACATTTTCTCTGACACACCGCAACCCAGCATTAACAGGTGGGTCGCGACCCATACTTTAAGAAAAGCCGATTTAGAGTGAAATAATGCAGATCCATTGATGTATTAAGTGGTTAGTTCCACTGTAAAGCTCCGGGTGTCGTGGGTGTGGAGTCAAATGCAGGAGACAGAGTTCAATGCTGTGCGTCTTTTAATAGCACCAACGCACCACAGGGTGCTCACAAAAGTTACGTTCCCAACCACAGGGAATCAAAAAGTACAATGGGGGGAAAAAAAATCGCGACCAGGCACTAACACGTACCTCTAACACAGAGCCGAAGGTTACATTGAAATAATCCCGCACAACAACCAGGCGGGCCGGCTGTCTAATAAAGACAAACTAATTAAACATGAACAGGTGCTACCACTAAACATACAAGGAGGGGGAGGAAAAACAATCAGTGGCAGCTAATAGGCCGGTGACGACGACCACCGAGCTCCACCCGCCCGGGAAGGGGAAACACCCTCGGTCGGACTCGTGACATCCACTTAATACGTCATGTGACTTACATGATTGTAAGTCACTTTGGATAAAAGCGTCTGCTTAATGCCATACATTATTGTTTTAGTAAGGCATCGCTTCATGGCTTTGTAAGTAGGTTTTCATGTTGTTTTTATTATTTTTAGCCGTTGGTGCTGGACCAAGACTGCATGACCCTCAGTGCACGGAACCTCAGAATGGAAAAACGCACTCTATTCAGGTAAAATATGCATATCTACCCCTCTACATCTTTGTCGTCTCCACATCTCTCTCTCTTTCTCTCTCTCATTCCCCCCTTTTTATTCAACAATGTGAACTTTAAAATAACTCTTTGCACCTGCATTCGTCCCAGTAGAATCTGAAGAAAATCACATGATTGTGTTACAGAAGGCATCTGCATATTTATTTTCCCTCTATTTTTAGATTGGACCTGGTACCCATTAATCGCTCCGTAGGTTTGAAGGCCAAACCCACCAAACCCGTCACCGAAGTCCTGCGTCCCGTCGTGGCGAAATACGGCCTCCACCTCAAGGATCTGGTGGCCAAAATAGTATGTCGGTGACTGGCTGGGTCGCCTCAATATTTTCTGTTTGCAGCTGTGTGTCCAACCAATCTTCTGTAGAGCATGTAAAAGATGACAATGTCGCTGGGTGGAGTCTCATTGGCTTGGAAGAGGGAAGGAACCGCATCCTCTTCAAATGTTGCTGGGTAGTTGGCTCATTCTGACTCAAACGGCCTCTGAAGATACAAAGAGAGAGGGCTATAATTATGAATGACGACACTCCTAAAACATGCAGGGTGAAGGGGAGTAGAAGGACTCCCTTCTCTTCCAAATCCTTGCCAGTTAGTTGGTTTATTTTGTCCTGAGGTGGTTTTCCAAGCATTACCCTACTATTACACACAGTGGCGGTTCTAGCTTGTTTGGCTCCCTTTGCCCCCCAAAAAAAAAAAAAAACCCACCATTCTGCACTGTGGAAACACACAAATAATCATAACATTTCAAACTATATAAATATACAAATATATATACAAAAATAAGACTCATAAATATCAAAAATAAGTAACAAAGACACAAACAAATGTGTGTTGATTTGACACTCGAGCATCAATACATTACCCGTCCCCCAACACTGTCAACTAAGAGTCAAGACTAAACCAATTCACCTTGGTGGTGTGCAGACTGGTTTTATATTATTCTTAATGATTTTGCACAAACCAGACAAAATGCAACAATATGTCTGTGAAACTATATATTCACAGTATTATGAAGGAATTGTGGTTTATTTGGTAGCTTTTCGTAGTGTGACGGATTTGACTAATTGCATTGGTACTGTACAAAGTTAGAGGTGTGCTATTTGATAGATTCCCCCGCTCCCCCTACCTCGGGCTTCCAGTGGGGAGACCTGAGGTCAACCTGCCCCCTCCCCATCTCGTACTTCTGAGTGGGAGACCTTCCCAGGCAGTAACCTGCCTAGCTCACAAACTAGAATCAGGGCGCCCACTCCGACAAGGTTAATTGACCCACAGTCCCACACGGTGACATGATATCATTGACGTGATGTGTAAATGAGCGATAGAAAACCGCAAATGTCATCATTCCCCAAGAAATTGTGTGGGCGCCCCGTGCCGCCCTGGGCGGCTGCCCATGTCGCCTATACCTACATTTGTTACTGATTACATAGTAAGCTGAAAGCCACATTCTAAATGGAGCGAAGGCGTCCATATCTTACACAGTTAATGATAGTACACAGAAGTTGTGACGATACGCTAAAGTGGCAACTTGCTTGTCTGACATGTCAATAAGGCATCATGGTCATGTGACACAGGAACATCGTGCACCTAGTATGTGAGGATGGCTGGGGGTAGTCCGGATATGGTCAGTTTTTTTCCTGCAATCTAGAACCATAATCATTATGCTTAATTCTATGTAAAAAAATATGTATATTTTTATGCATAGCTAAGCATACCTCTTCAGCTGTCTCTATCATCCTGACTGTTGGTTATTTTTTTAAAGAAACTAAATATGCTTCTCTGCTCAAACCTGGGTAAAAGATAGAAAGGAGTGTGAGTACATTTAGATATTGCTTGCTTTTCTAAAGTCTACCAACCTTACCAGCAGGCATGCCAGTTAAGATAGACCAGCTAGATACTCTAACTTGATTGATAGCCTGAAATGGCTTCTTGGTAGGTAGTTGGTGTTGGGAGATTGCAAACATATTTGGGCTAGCTAAAGTCAACTCCATAAATTTGGCTAGTAGTGGCTAGTAGTATTACAGAGAAAAAAATATAAAAAAATATACACTACATGATTAAATGTATGTAGACATTTCATTTCATTAGCATTAATATGGAATTGGTCCCCCTTTTGCAGCCTCCACTCTTCTGGGAAGACATTCCACTAGATGTAGGAACATTGTTGCCGGGACTTGCTTCTATTTAGCCACAAGAGCATTAGTGAGGTTGGGCACTGATGTTGGGGGATTAGGCCTGGCTCGCAGTGGCCATTCCAATTTATCCCAAAGGTGTCCGATGGGGTTGAGGTCAGGGCTCTGTGCAGGCCAGTCACGTTCTTCCACACCAATTTCGACAAACCATTTCTGTATGGACCTCGCTTTGTGTTATGGGGGCATTGTCATGCTGAAACAGGAAAGGGCATTCCACAAACTGTTGCCACAAAGTTGAAAGCATAGAATTGTCTAGAATGTCATTCTTCATTGTATGCTGTAGCATTAAGATTTCCCTTCACTGGAACAAAGGGACCTAGCCCAAACCATGAAAAACATCCCCAGACCATTATTCCAACTTTAAAGTTGGCACTATGCATTGGGGCAAGTAGCATTCTCCTGGCATCCACCAAACCCAGATTAGTCTGTTGGAATGCCAGATGGTGAAGCGTGATTCATCACTTCAGAGAACGCGTTTCCACTGCTCCAGAGTCCAAGCTTTACACCACTTCAGCTGACGCTTGGCATTGCGCATGGTGATCTTAGGTTTGTTTGCTGCTGGTCGGCCATGGAAACCCATTTCATGAAGCTCCTGACGATCAGTTATTGTGCTGACGTTGCTTCCAGAGGCAGTTTGGAACTCTGTAGTGAGTGTTGCAATAGAGGACAGGCGATTTTTAGGCGCTACGCGCTTCAGCATTCGACTGTCCAGTTCTGTGAAGTTTTGTGGCCACCACTTCGCAACTGAGCCGTTGTCGCTCCTTCCCAATAACAGCCCGTACAGTTGACCAGGACAGCTCTAGCAGGGCATAAATTTGACGAACTGACTTGTTGGAAAGGTGGTGCCCTATGACGATGCCAAGTTGAAAGTCACTGAGCTCTTCAGTAAGGCCATTCTACTGACTATGTTTGTCTATGGCGATTGCATGTCGGTGTACTCGATTTTATACACCTGTCAGCAATGGGTGTGGCTGAAATAGCCGAATCTACTCATTTGAACAGGTGTCCACATACTTTTGTGTATATATTGTGTATATAAACAGGACAAATCTGAAGGACCATGTGCCCCCTATGAGAATGACGACTGCTAAAACTTTGTGTTGTGTTTTGACAGAGTGGAGAAACGGAGCCCCTAGACCTGGGGGCGCCCATATCCAGTCTGGACGGCCTGCGTGTGGTATTGGAGAGAGCAGATCCTGTTGCCTCAGGGAAAGGTAAGACAGCCCATCACACCGAACACCAAAACATGCACTAAAACGCAGATGATAGACAGATAATGAAGTAAGCCAACATTCCATCTCAGAGATAACGCCTACAGTGACCTAGCCTGATCCCAGATCTGTTTGTCTTGCCAAGTCCTATGGTCATTGATTTGACATGACAAACAAACAAACATTAGTTGGCTATACAGCACAAACACTCAAACCCCCCAAACAGCCACCAAGATAGTGGCTTGAGAAATCCAATCCAATTCCTCCAATGTTGGACTGGTGCTTCAGCCTGTCTGTTTCCAGGAATTCAAACAGCTCTTGTAATCAATGTCCTGTTTTGTTCCCACTGACTTCCAGTGATAAACAAAGATATCAGAGTGATGGAGGACATGTGGGATGATTCAATGGCTCCTATTTACCTCACTGTTGTTTTTTCTCTCTATAGACTCTAAGTCCAAGTCAGGTTCCTTGAAAGCACATCCGCCATCATTGACCACCAAGAGTCTTTCTGCAACAGTAAGGAGACCACCATCATCCTCCTCCTTTATTCCTGTTTTCACTTTCTCAAGTATCCTTGAATTTCTAAATGTGCTGTAACTCCCCTGCTATGCTGCTTCTTAACAATTTAATGTCACATAATAATTGCTCAAGTGCTCTACTCTACTTTGTTCCTGGCTCTTTGTCATGTTGTTTCTTCCTTAAATGCTGGCTGTAGCTGACTTGAACCCTGGCTGACCTCCCACTTTATAGTTCAGCCTCCAGGTCACCTTTGTAGTTGCGATCCGACCTTGTCACATAGGGATTTACTAGGCATAAAAGAAGCGTACAAAGAAACAACAAGCATCAAAGAGACCACACGCTCGTGTTTTATGGTTGTTTTTTGTGTTTTCTATAGTTAATAACAGGGCACAGGTGCGAACACTTAAGTCAATCTGCCCAGGATGTGTTGTAGTGGTGTTAGTACAGGGCATGCACAACCTCCTCCCTCACCCCCTTAATGGAGTGCGTTGTTATTGTTGCGTCTGCAGGGAGATGACAGGTCGTCAGGAAAGGCAAGCGGACCAGATCCGTCGCTCCCTGCGGAAAAGGGAAAGCCGAAAAAGATTAATATAGATGAAGCTGAAGGTAAATCCCCCTCTTTTTCTAACGTTCTGTTGCTTCTCTGAGCTTTGCTTCGCCGCGTCACTAACACCAGCTGTAAAAGAATCCTTCAACCTTCATGGTTATCTGTCAGTGCATCTTGGGACTGTGTACTGTGCACATTAAATGATCCAATCCCCTTTTTATTTGACCTTTTTTCTTGTTCTTTGTGAGGGTTTTAGATAGGGTTGCAAAATGATGGTAACTTTCCTTTCTGGAATTTTTTGGGGGGGAAAGTTACTTGAATTTTGCAACCATATTATTATGTATATATTTTTTCCCCTCTTTTTTTTATACCCCTTTTTTCTCCCCAATTTCGTGGTGTCCAATTGGTAGTTACAGTCGTGTCTCATCACTGCAACTCCATTGGGAGAGGCGAAGGTCGAGAGCCGTGCTTCCTCCGAAACACAACCCAACCAAGCCGCACTGCTTCTTGACACAATGCCCACTTAACCCGGAAGCCAGCCGCACCAATGTGTTGGAGAAAACACGTACACCTGGCTACCGTGTCAGCATGCACTGCGCCAGGCCCGCCACAGGAGTCGCTAGTGCGCAATGGTACAAGGATATCCCGGGCGGCCAAACCCTCCCCTAACCTGGACGACGCTGGGCCAATTGTGCTCCGCCCCATGGTTCTCCCCGTCACGGCCTACAACCCTAGTTAAAGGAATATGAAGTAACTACTGCTTTCTCTCTCTTTAGAATTCTTTGAGCTCCTGAGCCGGGCGCAGAGCAACCGGAGAAATGACCAGAGAGGCCTCCTGAACAAAGAGGACCTGGAGTTACCTGACTTCCTGCGGTTAACCTCCGGCCCCCCCTCCACTGCCTCCCTAGACATGGCCTGCTCCACACCCACCTCCATCAAACAGGGCCAGGGGGCTGGCAGGGAGAACGGGGTTGGCGGTGCCCCGGCCCGCGGCCCCCTCAACGCCAGCCTGCGCTCTGAGAGCCTGGACTCCTCCCTCAGCAGCACCAACGGACAACCCCACCCAGCTGCGGGGCGCCGGGCGCTTCTACCCCCACCCCGCCTCCCCGTCCCCCTTCAGCGCCGCCCTTTCACCCATCCCCCGCCCCTCGGAGTCTAGAGGCCCAGCCCTCAGGACACTGGAGGAAGACACCCACGCTGACCTGACCCTAGTGGGCGAGGGAGACATCACCAGCCCCAACAGCACCTTGTTGGCCCCTGCGCTGCTGTCCCACGAGGGCAACTTCCTCCCTCCTTC
The DNA here is from genome assembly GCF_023373465.1 of Oncorhynchus keta. Lineage (NCBI taxonomy): Eukaryota > Metazoa > Chordata > Actinopteri > Salmoniformes > Salmonidae > Oncorhynchus > Oncorhynchus keta. The sequence goes on along the minus strand of NC_068455.1, from coordinate 58,151,919 downwards.
GCCATGCGCCAACTCCTTCCATGATGGTGGTGGGAATGGCCAGTCAAGCTCAGGTATTTCCCCAGTGTGACTATGCATAAGTGTGTTGGTGTGTGTGTGCGTGTATGTGTTTGTGTGTGTGTGAGAGTTTGTGATTGTGTGTGTGTCTGAGGGTGACCTGACCTCCAACGACAACTCCTTTTATACTGACTTCAATGCACTTTATTTACAACTGAAAATGTATTCTCTCTCAGTAGTACCCCAGTCATTTTTACCCCTTTGAATATTTTCGAATGAACATAGATAGCGTTGTTTATGTGGTCACTTTCAATAGTAAGTTCCGCTCAATTGTAAATAGTGATGTATATATTTGAAATTAATGACATTTATATTCACACACCACTGAACTGATGGGTTTTATAACTTAACTGAGACTTGAGGTGAAAGTAAATCTTAAAGTTTCATATTGTTGTACCACAGAGGTTGTATGAGGATGCAGGTAGATAAATACGTGTTTCATAATGCCTACATATTGTAATGCTGTAATACTCAACATGACAGTTGACATTACAATACATGAAAAATAGACATACTATAATTTGACAGCAACCAATTGTAGTGAGCTAGAATTACCATGCAAGTGTGAATTGTTTGATTGATTCAAATAGAGAACCTGGGATAGATTTCAACGAGTCACAGCCTTTCATGTCACTAAAATGCTCAATGCCGGCATTATGAATGTATAATTTGAGTACGGTCCTAAACCCAGTACATAGCTACAGACAAGATAGAACGTAACCAAAGCGTTATTGTTTTTTAAAAAGATGATCATGATTGTTCTTACCTGCCTGTACTTTTTTTTAAACCGAAAAGCTGTATTTACTTTCATCCCATCCTCTAATGCAATTCAACAATTTTGCTCAGATTTTTTCCTGGTAATACATAGAAGGAAAACTGAACCAGTTTCTTCACAAGATGTTGATAATTATAGAGTCCTTGATGAAAAAAACAGTAATGATCGAGGTCCTTTTGAAATGAACGGTATCATTGTTGAATTGCGTGTCACACTGTCTGGAAATATCCTCTCTCTCTGTAGATGCTTGTTGTAGATGATCATGACGATTAATTCTGTATCTGTGCTTGATTAGATCTAATAAATGTTAGACGTGGAATCACATCTGTCTTTTTACACGTTTGTAATCTCAAATTCAGTTACCACTCCATGCCTCTTCTTCTCCAACTTCCCCTAACACTACATACATCTCTTTCATTTAGTTTGTCTTCCACCTCCTCCCCGACCTGTGCTTGCATGGTAGCTGCTTTGTCTCTGCGTTTCTGGGAGGCTTGTGGCATCTGTGTCAGAGTAATTCTGACTTGTTTGTGTAGTTCTGATTGTTATGTCTGTGTGAGAGGTCATTCGGTAGCATTTGTGTTGTTTGTGTGTAATTCTGCCTTTTTTGTCTTTCTTGTCTTAGTCTGTCTTTCTAAGGGATTGCATCATGTCTGTAACTTTCCCATAATTCCCAGCTTTCCGGCTTCTTCCTTCCTGATTCCAGGAATCTTCCAACCAGGATTTCTGGAAAAGCTGAGAATTTTGGGAATGTTACTGGAATTTTGCAACACTAGACTTTTTATTGCTTTCACTAATGTACCTCAGCTAATGCATAATGCTTTCTCTATGAGCAGTGAAGAGCTGTATCAGTCCTGAACATGGATTTCCTTGTCCATACCCCCTTACCAACTGGTCAGTTTCTTGTTCTCCACTACGTAGTAAGTCGGGTTGATAGTCACGGTGAGCCTGATAAGTTTGTGAATGCAGTCAACTAACTCCCGATAAGTTCAGTTTTACAATTTTCAATTAAATTACAAATTTGATTGAGTACACTCTACCACAACAGTCCCAAGCTGTTGCATTTATCTGGAGTCAACTGTATGTCATTCACTATCTCTATTGGGGAGGGTAAAGTCTGTCAAAACAGAATGAACAGTTGATTGTGGTGGGCAGGGCATCCATCATAATCACCAACATTATCCGCCACAGTTATTTATTGTTGTCACAAGACAACCAGTTTAGCTGTGTGATTTCATTGCAGTCTTTTCTCACCTGTGCTCAAAAGCCATATTAGAGTAATAACAACACACTTTGATGTCCCAATTTAAAAGGAAGCCTTATCCAGCTGTGCTGTTTGAAGATCTGTACAGCTAACAAAGGACTTAAGAGATGGCTAGAATTCTAGTTTTTTTTTAACATGGTCTATTTTAAGTACCGTCTCTAACAGCATTTGTTTTGTTTTACTTGCGCTTGATTGAGCTTGTCTGGTGCAATGGAATAGTCCCCAAAGTGCAAACCCTGTCCATTTAGCACTCCAGGCAGGCTCAATCAATCGCTGACAGTATTTGAAAGAAAACAAATTCTATTTGAACCCAGTCCTGCAGCTTCGAGGATGGATTACTTCAAAGTATACAGAGGCCATCACTCAGGTGGACACAATGCGTCTAGCCCTGACTTTTTCTCAATAGCTCTGTCAATAGATAAATGTACTGTGATATGTGTGCACAAGTCGATATGAGAGGTTAGTATAAGCCTCGCAGTGAGTTTCTCTCTGCTCTTCTGTTCTGGTTGCTAAGCGCATCAGCCTGTCCCTTCCACCTTGGGAACCATGGTAACGTGTCCAACTTGCATGAGTTGACTGTTTTGCTGCAGAGAGAAACTATTGCTCGCTCTCTCTCTGCGTCTGAAAGGAAAAAAAATTCTGTCACGTTATCATGGTCGTGTAATTAAAAACCTTGAACCCTTAAAGAGGACAAACTGACACAGCAGCCTATGGTCTATGTTTCCTTGGGTTTACTGAGAGGAGTGGAACGGAGTTCCCCTCCACCTTGAGTTAGTGGTTAATGAACTAATTAAGTTAAGGATGAAAAAGCTAGGGATTCTTAGCCTGGTCCCAGATCTGTTTGTGCCTACTCCATTGCTGTCAGTCAAGCCTAACATGTATGCATGACAATGAGTGTGACAGGGAGTTGGCCTGATGGCATCAACAGACTGGCACTCAGACTTAGTGGTTCTGGGGTCAGTTCCTATAGGATATCCTAATTCAATCCCTGACTACAATGTTAATGTAAACTCATGTTGAAAACAAAACACTGGTCTGCTAGGGTCACTCCACCTGATGTGAAATAACAACCAATATGCCCTTATGAGTGTGATGTGTTGAGATGAATTTACCATTTTAATATCTAAAAGATATCAGCTGTTATCTATTTTAATGATTGTTTTTGCTTTCCGTGTAAAATCAAATGATGGTTGTGCGCCTGGTCAGATAATCATGTATTGCTAATTGCTTTCTAATTAATGTTTTAGTCCACCAGAGGGCGACAGTATATAGTTAAACTGTTGTTCCACTACCATGCATTGCATCAATGTCATGTGCCATACTAGGGCAGATGAGGATAAGCTCAAGCCTGTTCCACTTTCTAGTCATAGCAAAGAACCAATACATAAATACATAAAATTAGACTTCCTCCCATTTCTCGTTGCCCGTGTTTGGGATATCCTGTTTTCACTGTATTTATCATATCAAGTGCAGGTTTATAGTATTAGGCTTTGGGATGTCATCACCCATATCTGGAATTTAGAAAAGCTTTTATACTTTAAAGTGCAATCTACCACATAGGCACAAGGTTAGGCTTAGTATCCACCCCAATGCAGCTACTTCTTAACAACAAAATGAAAATGTAATACCCAGAAAATAAACACAATTAGCTTACACTGATTCAGAATTCTTGCCTGAGGGACCTAGTGATCCTTTAGCCTCACGTTATATCTCACTGTCTTCTCCATCTGTCTGAATGACACACCTGAAAGCTGGCTACAGCTGACCCTGAATCAGTCTTATCATCCATCTGGCAGAAACTAGGGGGCCTTGTAGCTGATCTCAGCTAGCCTTAGTGAGCTGTGCAGCTGGTTCTGTTTCAAACTGGCCCTGGGGAGAAATGGTCTGTCTAGGAGAGTCTGGTGCCATGGCCCATTGACGGACAAGAACCCGACAGCCAGCCAGCACAGGCTCATGTTACGAACAATGCCAAGACAGAAATTATACCTCTCAACTCAAATAGGCCTACTGTAATGAGAGAATGTTTATTCCAGACCACTTCGATCAAGATGGTTTCCAAGATGGCGTAGCAGTAAGTCGCCCTGTCCCCTGTATATATCGCGTCTTTTTAGTTTTTTTACATATTTTTCTTCGCATACCTCTTCAAAAACATTTTGCTAAATCTAAGCTTCCAAATACTCTCATGCAACCCGCCTCACCCAATGTAGCTATTTTTCATAAAGTATTTATGTTTACTTCGGAACCGAAACCCCTCAACTGAAGCTAGCCAGCTAATCCACCAGCTATGCTAGCGGTCTTCAGCTAACCGGTCATCAGCTAACCTTTAGCCTGGAAAGCTCTCGTCAGTTCGAACAACGCGACTCTAACCAGAGCATAACGGACCTATTTATTTTTCATCCCCGGATTCCCACCGCAAACGGAACATTTTTTCAGCTGGATCTTCACAACTGGCTATCTAGCTAAACTGCAACCCCGGATGATTACCCCTGGCTAGCGTTTCCACCCACTTAGCTTGAAGCTAGCCCGGCCAGAGCACCTGTAGCACACCCCTGCTACCCTGTCTAGCCCGGGCCTACGAACTGTTAGCTTGTTAGCACAGGCCTGCTAACCGTCTAAATCGCCGCGTCCCAAACACTCTCTGGACCCATATTTACTTTCTATCTCTTTTTGATTTTTAAATTGTTTATACCTTCCGGAAACCTGCCTCACCCATTGTGATACGGAATCGCTATTATTTTTAATCTTTTAGAACACACTCAAGAACCTCCAGACGCTAACCAGCTAACTAGCTACAAGCTATTTAGTCATTGTTATTTTTTTTTTTACCTGGATAACACTCGCCAGTCCAGCTTCCCTGCCCATCCACCGCTGCCCCCTGGAAACTGATCTCTTGGCTACTTAGATGATGCACGCTGGACTGTCCATTAATCACGGTACTCCATTCTGCTTGTTTGTTTTATCTGTCGGCCCCGTTGCCTAGTCAACGCCATTTTACCTGCTGTTTGTTCCGCTAGCTGACTAGCTGTTGCTGTCTCACCTACTGTTTTAGCTAGCTTTCCCAATTCAACACCTGTGATTACTGTATGCCTCGCTGTATGTCTCTCTCATATGTCAATATGCCTTGTATACTGTTGTTCAGGTTAGTGATCATTGTTTTAGTTCACAATGGAGCCCCTAGTTCCACTCTTCATACCCCTGTTACCTCCTTTGTCCCACCTCCCACACATGCGGTGACCTCACCCATTACAACCAGCATGTCCAGAGACACAACCTCTCTCATCATCACCCAGTGCCTGGGCTTACCTCCGCTGTACCCGCACCCCACCATACCCCTGTCTGCGCATTATGCCCTGAATATATTCTACCATGCCCAGAAACCTGCTCCTCTTATTCTCTGTCCCCAACGCTCTAGGCGACCAGTTTTGATAGCCTTCAGCCTTCGGGTGATGTGGAGGTAAACCCAGGCCCTGCATGTCCCCAGGCACCCTCATTTGTTGACTTCTGGGATCGAAAAAGCCTTGGTTTCATGCATGTCAACATCAGAAGCCTCCTCCCTAAGTTTGTTTTACTCACTGCTTTAGCACACTCTGCTAACCCTGATGTCCTTGCCGTGTCTGAATCTTGGCTCAGGAAGGCCACCAAAAATTCAGAGATTTCCATACCCAACTATAACATCTTCCGTCAAGATAGAACTGCCAAAGGGGGAGGAGTTGCAGTCTACTGCAGAGATAGCCTGCAAAGTAATGTCATACTTTCCAGGTCCATACCCAAACAGTTCGAAATACTAATTTTGAAAATTACTCTCTCCAGAAATAAGTCTCTCACTGTTGCCGCCTGCTACCGACCCCCCTCAGCTCCCAGCTGTGCCCTGGACACCATTTGTGAATTGATCGCCCCCCATCTAGCTTCAGAGTTTGTTCTGTTAGGTGACCTAAACTGGGATATGCTTAACACCCCGGCAGTCCTACAATCTAAGCTAGATGCCCTCAATCTCACACAAATCATCAAGGAACCCACCAGGTACAACCCTAACTCCGTAAACAAGGGTACCCTCATAGACGTCATCCTGACCAACTGGCCCTCCAAATACACCTCCGCTGTCTTCAACCAGGATCTCAGCGATCACTGCCTCATTGCCTGTATCCGCCACGGAGCCGCAGTCAAACGACCACCCTCATCACTGTCAAACGCTCCCTAAAACACTTCTGTGAGCAGGCCTTTCTAATCGACCTGGCCCGGGTATCCTGGAAGGACATTGACCTCATCCCGTCAGTTGAGGATGCCTGGTCATTCTTTAAAAGTAACTTCCTCACCATTTTAGATAAGCATGCTCCGTTCAAAAAATGCAGAACCAAGAACAGATACAGCCCTTGGTTCACTCCAGACCAGCCTGCCTCCCACCAGCACAAAATCATCCTGTGGCGGACTGCAATAGCATCAAATAGTCCCCGTGATATGCAATTGTTCAGGGAAGTCAGGAACCAATACACGCAGTCAGTCAGGAAAGCTAAGGCCAGCTACTTCAGGAAGAAGTTTGCATCCTGTAGCTCCAACTCCAAAAAGTTCTGGGACACTGTGAAGTCCATGGAGAACAAGAGCACCTCCTCCCAACTGCCCACTGCACTGAGGCTAGGTAACACGGTCACCACCGATAAATCCATGATTATCGAAAACTTCAATAAGCATTTCTCAATGGCCTGGCTACTCCAACCTCGGCCAACAGCTCCGCCCCCCCCTGCAGCTCATCGCCCAAGCCTCTCCAGGTTCTCCTTTACCCAAATCCAGATAGCAGATGTTCTGAAAGAGCTGCAAAACCTGGACCCGTACAAATCAGCTGGGCTTAACAATCTGGACCCTCTATTTCTGAAACTATCCGCCGCCATTTTCGCAACCCCTATTACCAGCCTGTTCAACCTCTCTTTCATATCGTCTGAGATCCCCAAGGATTGGAAAGCTGCCGCAGTCATCCCCCTCTTCAAAGGGGGAGACACCCTGGACCCAAACTGTTACAGACCTATATCCATCCTGCCCTGCCTATCTAAGGTCTTCGAAAGCCAAGTCAACAAACAGGTCACTGACCATCTCGAATCCCACTGTACCTTCTCCGCTGTGCAATCTGGTTTCCGAGCCGGTCACGGGTGCACCTCAGCCACACTCAAGGTACTAAACAATATCATAACCGCCATCGATAAAAGACAGTACTGTGCAGCCGTCTTCATCGACCTTGCCAAGGCCTTCGACTCTGTCAATCACCATATTCTTATCGGCAGACTCAGTAGCCTCGGTTTTTCGGATGATTGCCTTGCCTGGTTCACCAATTACTTTGCAGACAGAGTTCAGCGTGTCAAATCAGAGGGCATGCTGTCCGGTCCTCTGGCAGTCTCTATGGGGTGCCACAGGGTTCAATTCTCGGGCCGACTCTTTTCTCTGTATATATCAATGATGTTGCTCTTGCTGCGGGCGATTCCCTGATCCACCTCTACGCAGACGACACCATTCTATATACTTTCGGCCCGTCATTGGACACTGTGCTATCTAACCTCCAAACGAGCTTCAATGCCATACAACACTCCTTCCGTGGCCTCCAACTGCTCTTAAACGCTAGTAAAACCAAATGCATGCTTTTCAACCGGCCGCTGCCTGCACCCGCATGCCCGACTAGCATCACCACCCTGGATGGTTCCGACCTTGAATATGTGGACATCTATAAGTACCTAGGTGTCTGGCTCGACTGCAAACTCTCCTTCCAGACTCATATCAAACATCTCCAATCGAAAATCAAATCAAGAGTCGGCTTTCTATTCCGCAACAAAGCCTCCTTCACTCACGCCGCCAAGCTTACCCTAGTAAAACTGACTATCCTACCGATCCTCGACTTCGGCGATGTCATCTACAAAATGCCTTCCAACACTCTACTCAGCAAACTGGATGCAGTCTATCACAGTGCCATCCGTTTTGTCACTAAAGCACCTTATACCACCCACCACTGCGACTTGTATGCTCTAGTTGGCTGGCCCTCGCTACATATTCGTTGCCAGACCCACTAGCTCCAGGTCATCTACAAGTCCATGCTAGGTAAAGCATGGACTAGCCCAGCTGATTTGTAAGGATCGGATTTTGCAGCTCTTTGAGAACATCAGCTGTCTGGATTAGGGTGAAGGGGGGCTTGGGCCAGTTGCTGTGGGGGTGCAGAGCTGTTGGCCGTAGTTGGTAGCCAGGTGGAAAGCATGGCCAGCCGTAGAGGAATGCTTATTGAAATTCTTGATTATCGTTGGTGACAGTGTTTCCTAGCCTCAGTGCAGTGGGCAGCTGGGAGGAGGTGCTCTTATTCTTCATGGACTTTACAGTGTCCCAAAACGTTTTGGAATTAGTGCTGCAGGATGCAACTTTCTGTTTGAAAAAGCTAGCCTTACCTTTCCTAACTGACTGTGTATATTGGTTCCTGACTCCACTGAAAAGTTGCATATCGCGGGGACTATTCGATGCTAGTGCAGGACGCCACAGGATGTTTTTGTGCTGGTCAAGGGCAGTCAAGGATGGAGTGAACCAAGCGCTACATCTGTTCTTAGTTCAACATTTTTTGAAAGGGGCATGCTTATTTAAGACGGTGAGAAAAGCCCTTTTAAAGAACAACCAGGCATCTTCTACTAACGGGATGAGGTCAATATCCTTTCAGGATACCAGGGCCAGGTCGATTTAGAAAGGCCTACCCATAACGGATGCAGGCAATGAGGCAGTGATTGCTGAGATCCTGGTTGAAAACAGCAGAAGTGTATTTAGAGGGCAAGTTGGTCAGGATGATATCTATGAGGGTGCCCATGTTTACGGATTTGGGGTTGTACCTGGTAGGTTCCTTGATCATTTGTGTGAGATTGAGGGCATCTAGCTTAGATTGTTGGATGGCCAGGGTGTTAAGCATATCTCAGTTTAGGTCACCTAACAGTACGAACTCTGACGATAGATGGGGGGCAATCAATTCACATATGGTGTCCAGGGCACAGCTGGGACCTGAGGGGGGTCTATAACAAGCAGCAACAGTGAGTACTTAGAAGTAGAAGCTCAAACTGTTTGGGCATAGACCTGGATAGTATGACAGAACTCTGCAGGCTATCTCTACAGTAGATTGAAACTCCGCCCCCTATAGCAGTTTTATCTTGACGGAAAATGTGGAGGTAAACCTAGGCATTGAGTGATGATGAGAGAGGTTGCATCTCTGGAGGCACCAGTTAAGCTAGGTGCGGTCTCTGCATGTGTGGGGGGTGGGACAAAGGCGCTATCTGAGGCATGTTGAGCGGGACTAGGGGCTCCGCAGTAAAATAAAACAATGAGAGCTACCCTAAACAACAGTATACAAGGCATATTGACATTAGAGAGAGGCATAAAGCCATCACAGGTGTTGATTGGGAGAACTAAGACAACAACGGGTAAGGCAACAACGGGTAAACAGCTAATACAACAGCAATGGGTAAATGGCGACGAATGGGCAGATAGGGTCAGAACACAGGGCCTGAGTTCGAGGCTGGGGCTGCAAGAAACAAAATGAAGTACTGCGTTAATGAACAGTCCAGCAGGCATCAGCTGTGTAGCCGTGTGATCATAGGGTTCAATGAGCAGCAATAGATGGGCAGCCGTTCGGTAGTCGTTAGTATGCTAAGCGAGCGGGAGACACGGCATTCAGAAAAGCTAGCAGGTCGGCGATAGCAGATGGGTCTTCACCGACATCCACGACGCAGAGGCCGATTGAGAGCACATCGGCCGAATTACGTCAGCAGACCAGCAGACCAGTCGTGATGGGTTGGTGGGGCTCCGTGTCGATAAAAGGTCCAGGCCAATTGGCAAGAGAGGTATTGTAGTCGGTGTACTTCGTTTGCTAGCCGGGAGATGGGCCTAGCTCGAGGCTAGCTCGACGCTAACTGGTGCTTGCTTCTGGATAAGGGCGTTAGCCACAATAGCCACTCGGTAGCAGCTAGCTAGCTGTGATGATCCGGTGTAATGGTACAGAGCTTGCGGCAGGAATCCGGTGATGTAGTTGAAAAAAGCAGTCAGATATGCTCAGGGCTGTGCAGACTGGCAGGTATTATCCGGGCTATCCGGGCTAAAGCGGCTGGTGTCTGAGCTAAAGGTAAAGACCGCTAACAGTGACTAAATAGCTAGTAGCTAATTAGCTAGCTAGCTTCTGATGGAGGTTCCAGTTCTAAGGTCGAAAAAATAGCAAATCCGTATCACATTGGGTGAGGCGGGTTGCAGGAAGGTACATTTAATAAAAAAATGGAAAAAGAGATTGAAATATATTGAAATGTATACAAAAAAACAAGAAAATATTTACAAGGGGCAAAACCAAACAAGTCTTACTGCTACGCCATCTTGGATCTATAAGAATTGTGGAGGAATAAGTATTGTGGATATAAGTATTGTGGACGAATAATACATTATGGCCCTTGCTCTTGCAAAACAATTTTATTTTCTTTCTTTGTATTAGATTTTACCAGATCTAATGTGTTATATTCTCCTACATTCCTTTAACATTTCCACAAACTTCAAAGTGTTTCCTTTCAAATGGTACCAAGAAGATGCTTCATGGCCTGAGCTACAGGCAGTTAGATTTGGGTGTGTCATTTTAGGCGAAAATTGAAAAAAGGGGTCCAATCCTTCAAAATCTTTCAAGCTCTGAAGTTGGTTGTTGATCATTGCTAGACTGACATTTTCAAGTCTTACCATAGATTTTCATGTCGATTTAAGTCAAAACTGTAACTAGGCCAATCAGGAACATTCAATGTCGTCTTGCTTAGCAACTCCCGTTTATATTTGGCCTTGTGCTTAAAGGTGAATTTGTCTCCCAGTGTCGGAAAGCAGACTGAACCAGGTTTTTCTCTAGGATTTTGCCTCTGCTTAGCTCTATTCTGTTTATTTGTATCCTAAAAAATGACAAGCATACCCATAACATGATGCAGCCAGTACCATGCTTGAAATTATGAAGAGTGGTACTCTGTGATGTGTTATATTGCTTTGTGCTTTGTATTCAGGACTTGAAGTTAATTTCTTTCCCACATTTTTTTGCAGTTTTACTTTAGTGGCTTATTGCAAACAGAATGCATCTTTTGGAATATTTGTATTCTGTACAGGCTTCCTTTTTTCACTCTGTCAATTAGGTTAGTATTGTGGAGTAACTGCAATGCTGTTGATCCATCCTCAGTTTTCTATCACAGCCATTAAACTCTGTAACTGTTTAAAAGTCACTATTGGCTTCATGGTGAAATCCCTGAGTGCTTTCCTTTCTCTCTGGCAACTGAGTAAGAAGGACGCCTGTATCTTTGCAGTGAGTGGGTGTATTGATACACCATCCAAAGTGTAATTAATAACTTCACCATGCTCAAAGGGATATTAAATGTCTGCTTTTTTATTTATAGCCATCTACCAATAGGTGCCCTTCTTTGTGAGACATTGGAAAACCTCCTTGATCGTTATGGTTGAATCTGTGTTTGAAATTCACTGCTCAACTGAGGGACCTTAGAATTTTCTGAATGCGTGGGGTACAGAGATGAGGTGGTCATTCAAAAATCATGTTCAACACTATTATTGCACACAGAGTGTGTCGATGCAATTTATGTGACTTGTTATTAAGTAAATTGTTACTCCTGAACTTATTTAGGCTTGCCATAACAAAGGGGTTCAATACTTATTGACTGAAGACATTTCAGCTTTTCATTTTTAATAAATTTGTAAAAATGTCTAAAGGTATAATTCCACTTTGACGTTATTGTCATGACTTCCACCGAAGGTGGCTCCCCTGCCTGTTCGGGCGGCGCTCTGCGGTCATCGTCGCAGGTCTACTAGCTGCCACCGATCCCCTTTTCCTTTTCTGTTCTCTGTTAGTCTAGGTTGGTTGCGTTCCGGTTTCCACATTATCCTCTGCTCTCTGCGATTGACTCCGAACCCACCACTCCTGGCTGTGTGACAGAAGCCCGCACCATATCCATGGAGTCAGCAGGAGCAGCTGCACCCCCTCTCCCATCCATGGAGGATGCGTGTTCTCCATCATACGACCATTCTCCACCGAATTGGGTCAGCAATGGATCAAATGATGGAGAGAGTGGACAGATGTGAGAGGAGTGGTCTCCCTACCTCACCCCCAGCTCCTCCTCCACCTGCTCAACCTACTCCTCCGGCGGCGTCCGGAACCAGTGCTCTTCGTCTGGCGCTCCCCAGGGAGTACGATGGAACGGCGGCTGGGTGCCAGGGGTTCTTGCTAAAGCTTGAGCTGTACCTGGTTACCGTTCGTACGACTCCCTCTGGGCTCAACCCGTCCTGTCTGACGGGTTGAGCCCTGGAGTGGGCCAATGCAGTGTGGAATGGCCCAGACTCTGCGAGGGACCACTACCAAGAGTTCACCCGCCGGTTCCGGGCCGTGTTCGACCACCCACCAGAGGGTCGAGAAGCGGGTGAACGGCTGTTTCACCTTAGACGAGGAGTGCGCAGGACTTCGCGCTGGAGTTTCGGACCTTGGCCGCTGGAGCGGGGTGGAACGACAGGGCCCTGATGGACCACAATTGATGTAGCCTCCGGGCGGATGTCCGCAGGCAGTTAGCTTGTCGGGACACCACCCTCTCTCTCGATGAACTCATTGACATGTTGATCTGACTGGGCAACCTGCTGACTGCCCACAGGCGTCCAGAACGGGCCCTGTTAGTTCCACCTCCTGGCCCTCCTGCTCCAATCCCTATGGAGTTAGGGGGGGGACGCATCGAGGGAGACCGGAGGAGGAGGCTCCTCCTGCACCAGTTGTGGTCGGAGAGGACACACTGCCGATCGGTGCTGGAGGAGCTCGTCTGGGAGTCGGGATGGTAGGCAGAGCAATTCTCGGTCACCCCAGGTGAGTCAGCACCAGACTCACCCAGAGCTTCTTGTTGGTCACATGTTTTTACTAATTTCTTTCTCTGAGTTTTCTCCCTCTCTACAGCATAAGGCGCTAGTTGATTCAGGCGCAGCTGGGAACTTTATGGATCGTGGACTCGCGTTGAGGCTAGGGATTCCACTGGTGCCGCTAGATCAACCCACCCCGTGCACTCCTTAGATAGCCGACCATTAGGGTCAGGGCTGGTCAGGGAGGCCACGGTTCCACTGGACATGGTAACGCAGGGGGATCGTAAGTAGTGGATTAGTCTCTTCCTTACTGATTCACCTGCGTTTCCAGTGGTGCTGGGGATTCCCTGGCTGGCTAATCACAATCCTGAGATTTCATGGAAACAGGGGGCTCTCCAAGGGTGGTCAGAGGAGTGTTCAGGTAGGTGCAGAGGAGTTTCCATCGGTGCAACGACGGTGGAGAGTCCAGACCAGGTTTGCACTGTGCGCATTCCATCTGAATATGCCGATTGGGCTATTGCTTTCTGTAAAATGAAGTGTACCCAATTTCCACCTCATCGACGAGGGGATTGCACGATAAACCTCCTGGTAAACACTGCACTTCCCAGGAGTCACGTGTACCCGTTGTCCCAGGAGGAGACAGTGGCTATGGAGACATATGTCACTGAATCTATGGGACAGGGGTTCATTCGGCCCTCCACGTCACCCGTCTCTTCGAGTTTCTTTTTTGTGAAGAAGAAGGAGGGAGGTCTATGTCCGTGCATTGATTATAGAGGTCTAAATTCCATCACAGTGGGGTTTAGTTACCCACTACCTCTCATCGCCACGGCGGTGGAATCATTTCACGGAGCGCGTTTTTTCACAAAACTGGACCTTAGGAGTGCGTATAATTTGGTGCGTATCCGGGAGGGAGATGAGTGGAAGACCGCGTTTCGTACCACATCTGGCCATTATGAGTACCTCGTCATGCCGTATGGGTTGAAGAATGCTCCAGCCGTCTTTCAATCTTTCGTAGACGAGATACTCTAAGACCTGCACGGGCAGGGTGTGGTGGTGTATATCGATGATATACTGATCGATTCTGCCCATGTGTCTCTTGTGCGTAAAGTACTTGGGCGACTGCTGGAGCATGACCTATACGTCAAGGCTGAGAAATGTGTGTTCTCCAAACAAGCCGTTTCCTTCCTGGGTTATCGCATTTCCACCTCTGGGGTGGTGATGGAGTGTGACCGCGTTACAGCCGTGCGAAATTGGCCGACTCCGACCACGGTAAAGGAGGTGCAGTGGTTTTTAGGGTTTGCCAATTACTACCGGAGGTTTATCCTGGGTTTTGGTCAGGTGGCTGCTCCCATTACTTCACTGCTGAAGGGGGGGCTGGCGCGTTTGCTGTGGTCAGCGGAGGGGGATAGAGCCTTCCGTTGTCTGAAGGAGCTGTTCACCGACGCTCCTATGCTGGCTCATCCGGACCACTCTTTGGCATTCATAGTGGAGGTGGACGTGTCCGAGGCTGGGGTTGGAGCCGTGCTGTCACAGCGCTCGGCACGCCACCGAAGCCCCTGCGATTTCTTTTCGAGGAAGTTCGGTCCAGCAGAGCGGGACTATGTCATGGGGGACCGGGAGTTGTTAGCTGTAGTAAATGCTCTGAAGGTGTGGAGACATTGGCTTGAGGGGTCCAAGCACCCTTTCCTCATCTGGACCGACCATCGTAATCTGGAGTAAATCCGGGCAGCGAGGAGATTGAACCCGCGTCGGGCAAGGTGGGCCGTGTTTTTTCACCAGATTTTGGTTCACGATCTCCTATAGGCCAGGCTCCCTTAATACTAAGGCCAACACACTGTCCCGTCTCTATGACACCGAGGAGCAGTCCATCGATCCTACTCCCATCCTTTCAGATTCATGTCTGGTAGCACCGGTGGTATGGGAGGTGGACGGGGAAATCGACCGGGCGTTACGGTTGGAACCTGTACCTCCTCAGTGTCCAGCGGGTGTTCAGTACGTGCCGCTTGGTGTTCGTGATCGTTTAATTCGATGGGCCCATACGCTACCCTCTTCGGATCATCCTGGTATTGAGAGGACAGTGCGGGTCTTAGGGGAAGGTACTGGTGGCCCACTTTAGCCAAGGACGTGAGGTTTTATGTCTCCTCCTGCTCGGTGTGCGCTCAGAGCAAGGCTCCTAGACACCTGCCTAGAGGGAAGTTACAGCCCCTCCCCGTTCCACAACGGCCGTGGTCGCATTTGTCGGTTGATTTTCTAACTGACCTTCCCCCATCTCAGGGGAACACCACGATCCTGGTTGTTGTGGATCGGTTTTCTAAGTCCTGCCATCTCATCCAGTTGCCCGGTCTCCCTACGGCCCTACAGACTGAGGAGGCCCTGTTTACCCACGTCTTCCGGCACTACGGGGTGCCCGAGGACCTTGTTTCGGGGTCCCCAGTTCACATCCAGAGTTTGGAGGGCGTTTATGGAGCATCTGGGGGTGTTCGCACCGGGGGACCGGGTCTGGCTCTCGACCCGAAACCTGCCCCCCTGTCTGCCCTGCCGGAAGCTGGGGCCGCAGTGTGTGGGGCCATTTAAAGTCCTGAGGAGGATAAACGAGGTGTGTTATAGGTTACAGCTTCCTTCTTACTATCGTATTAACCCCTCGTTTCATGCATCTCTCCTCAGGCCGGTGGTAGCTGGTCCCCTGCAGGAAGGTGAGGTGCCGGAGGTCCCTCCGCCCCCTCCGCCCCCCTCTGGACATCGAGGGGTCCCCGGGTGAGGGGCCTACAGTACCTCGTGGACTTGGAGGGGTACGGTCCGGAGGAGAGGTGCTGGGTACCGGTGGAGGACATCTTGGATCCATCACTACTGAGGGAGTTCCACCCCCTCCATCCGGATCGCCCTGCGCCTTGCCCTCCGGGTCGCCCTCGAGCCCAGCGGCGGCGCGCTGCAGGAGCCGCGCGTCAGGTGTGGGGTACTGTCACGACTTCCACCGAAGGTGGCTCCCCTGCCTGTCCGGGCGGCGGTCGTCGTCGCTACTAGCTGCCACCGATCCCCTTTTCCTTTTCTCTTCTCTGTTAGTCTTGGTTGGTTGCATGTTATGTTCACTGTCTGTTTGGTGCCCAGTTTTGGGTTGGACATATTTGTTTTCGCCTGTTGTTTTTGGTGTTACTTTTGGATACCGTAATAAAGTTTGGTTCCCCCATTATCCTCTGCTCTCTGTGATTGACTCCGCACCCACCATTCCTGGCTGTGTGACAGTTATGGGGTATTGTGTGTAGGTCAGTCACACAAAATCTCAAGTACAGGCTTCATATCAGCATGGCCTTTTGGAATATTCACTAACACTGATATGGCAGAAGCACATTTTACATAACAGCCATAATGATGACACTCCTACTCTGTCATGGTAATGATGTATCTTAAGATACCTAATTATGAGCTCTGCATGACATGAATGCGCTATAGATATGGTAAGGATATATTTCACGAACCTTTAATAATGCTGTTTGGACCTGTCATAACATGTTCATGAAATGCTTATAGATGTGTAATAAATGCGTTATGGATATGTAGTCTGTGTAAATCGTTACTGTAGCATCATGAGAAAATATTGAGCACATCAACTTGTTAAGTAGGCCTACCTTTGGCAAAGAGGTTCTGTTTGTGTGTTCAGCTGTGACAAGGGAATGTTGTGGAGGCTGTGTTAATAAAACTGCTTTGACTGTGAATCAGAGACGTAGGAGGTCAGAAGGTGTGTGCGTTGGAGTGCTGTGTATGAATCACTTAGAACTCTTGTTAAAAAGCTGAGGGTCACTGAGTGCACGAGGGATGAGGAGAATTATCACTCAGGGTTAGCTTTGGCCTCTCTCGACTCACGCATCCTCAATCTAATAGAGAAGTGTCGCGGAGGAACTGTATGAGTCAACACACTCCAACAACCCTTTCCTCTACTCATGTGATGTCTCATTATGTACACCGGCTTCAGGTCAGATATTCTTTCTCCATTGCGATATTCAATTTTGTCAAAAACTTGTCAAGATAAGAATACAGCTAAAAACTGCACAGAAATGTGAAACGGTCATAGTGATCCAGCTCCATTGTGACTACAGACTTTAATCTGGATCCAGAAATGCACCTCTGAGAAAGTTCTGTATTATGTAATCCTGTTAAATAGTGTATCATCATATCAATGCAACACTGCTCAGTTTGTGGGCAAGCACCACGTTTTGTTGACATCAACAAGTCTACACTCTTAGAAAAAAGGGTTCCTAAAGGGTTCTTCGGCAGTCCCCATAGGAGAACTGTTTTTGGTCCCATGTAAAACCCCTTTTGGTTCCATGTAGAACCCTCTGTGGAAAGGGTTCTACATGGACCTCCAAAGTGTTCTACCTGGGACCAAAAGGGTTCTTCAAAGGATTATCCTATGGGGACAGCCAAAGAACCACTTTAGGTTCTAGATTTTTCTAAGAGTTTAGACTAGGTCTCTCCAACAATGTTCCTGGAGAGCTACCCTCCTGCAGGTTTTCCCTCCAACCTCAATTTTAACTGAACTGTTTCAGTTTATCAACCAGCTAATTATCAGAATCAGGGGCGCTAGATTAGGGTTGGAGCGAAAACCTACAGGACGGTAGCTCTTCAGGAACAGGGTTGGAGAGCCCTGGTGTAGACAGTAGTACAGTACAGTACACAGTTGATCTAACGAATAACCAATCAGTTAAACTGTTACAGTTTGTTCTTTTGAAGCCAAGTGGATCGCCCTGCGAACCCAATGGCATGCATAGAGCTTTTGATGTTTGAGATGGTTTCATTTTGTTCGTAGGGCACAATGTTCTGAACTGATCCGGGGCCAGAAGCCATCAAGCCAAATACTCTGAGCCTGATGCTTTGTCACCCACAGGTCACTGCTCTGAGATCAGTTCAATGGACGTGCTGCATTTCAAGGGTCAGAGCTCTATCATAATGGAGATGGAAAAAGCTATTGCAGAGGGTTTCTTAACCCTTCCGCTACTCCTCCCCTGTTCACTGTTTTTGTCCTCTACCACCAAAATGTGCGTAGGTCAAGACACAAAGAACTGGTGGCCTTCACTGGCCTATGTCACTGCTTTAGACTGATTATAACACAGATTATAAAATCCTCTGGAAGGCTTTGTACATTTCCAGGGAGGTGGTAGACAAGTCATAACGTGTGTTTTGTAGTAACCCATCAGTAAATCATTGACATGTTAACCAAAGCATGCTGTGTTTGAGGCCTCAAGGCTATGCTAGATTGGTAACTCTCCTCCATACACTGTAGCTGGGCTTTTGATTTGTTTGACCACTGTGGTTAATACGTGTCTGATTCTCCCATCACTCCCCTCTACCTAGAGAGAAGACAAAGAGCATGTGCTCTTGACCACTCCCACAAGAGGTCGCCGTGTCTTGGAGCACTCCGCTCTCAGCCAGCACTGCAGGAGGTGATGGACGTGGAGGGAGTGTGCCTGGAGGAAGAGGAGGAGGGGAAGGTGAGGGAGGTCACCATCACCCATGGAGAGGACTCGGAGCTCAGCGTCAGTTTCCAAGGGTACGCAGCTGAGCTCCGGCAGTGCCAGAGTCGAATGAAGACCTCCCAGGTGCCCCACAACACCCACGATCAATCAGAAGGGAACAAAGACTCCAAGACTGACATATACAAGGCCACCATTGTGTGAGCTCTGAGGCTGACCAACCCTCACCAGCACTTTCCAAGCTTGATTCACGGTCTGTTCAAACAGAAACTTACTTGATGAACAAGGGACTTTTACTGTAAAAAACTGTCGTTTTTCATGCCAGAACTGATGTATATGTATAATAATTGTATGGTGATAGATATTGTATTATTGATCATCACTGACTATGCCTTACTGTTTAGCGGGTATACATTTTCAAGAAGTGATGAAAAGGAAAATAATTGCCAGTTAAAATTTATGAACAATTTGGTAATAAACTATTGTTTGGAAATGTATTGGGAGATACCTTGTTTTAGATGCTGATAATACAGGTACTGTAAAACAGGGGCTATAGAATTAAGCCTCTTTCAGGTAGGTTATAGGATTCACACATTGTAGGAACATGAGAAACTCCTTGCAATTCTAGTGCACGTTACTGTATTATACTGGTCACACACTGAGTGTAAAAAACATCTGCTCTTTCCATAATAATAGACTGACCAGATGAATCCAGGTGAAAGCTATGATCTCTTATTGACGTCACTTGTTCAATACACTTCAATCAGTGTAGATGAAGTGGATGATGCAGGTTAAAGAATGATTTTTAAGCCTTGAGACAATTGAGACATGGATTGTGTATGTGTACCATTCAGAGGGTGGATGGGTAAGACAAAATATTTAAGTGCCTTTGAACAGGGTATGGTAGTAGGTGCCAGGTGCCAGGTTTGTGTCAAGAACTGCAGGTGTTCTTAATATTTTGCAAACTCATTGTACACTGTTTCGTGGTGAACAAAATATGATGCCTCTTCATGTCTGTACATTTGATCTATAATGGTCTGGCTTGATGTTTGGTTGTTCAAATTCCACTCAATAAACATTCCCACCTTTGCAATGCCAGAATGGAAGCCTCTGTCGTTAGTCACATTGAAGGATTTTATTAAAGGGTCAATCTGGTATTTAAACAACCGCAACTGATGGGTGTATGACAGTAGAACGAACTCACTGGGCACAGACGTCAATTCAACGTCTATTCCATGTTGGTTCATCGTAATTCCATTGAAATTATGTGGAAACAGCTTGATTGAGCCAGTGTCTGCCCAGTCGAAAGCTCTGAGGCATTTCTAAGTTATGTTCTTCAAGAATCAGTGGGGCTATATATCATTCATTTAAACATCCAAAAATGGATGTACCAATCCAAGATGGCCCCTTTAATGATTAACTTAGTTTGAAATAAAAATGATTTGTAAGAATGCAAATCCTTGATACCCAACCAGCTCCAAACATAGACCTGTCAAAGCCATTATCATTGGTCTTTAAGATATTCACATTGCAGAATTCTCCCAAGTGTGTTTTGTCTTCTTAAATCTGTTTGCCCAGTTGGTCAGAACGGTCGTCATTTATTAAGAGTATTAGTAATTATAAGTGAACAATTTCTTCGAGTCACACATTATAAACCCATTTTAGACCAGTCTTGTCAGGAAGTCGTGTCTTGTCAGTAAGAATAATATATCTCCGAGTGTAGTTTACTATAGCAGGCATTTCAATTACTGCAATCTTTGAAAATTAGAGGCTTGGTTATGGGACAGGGGGTGTTCTTGCCACAGCACGCAGCACTTGGAATGTTTATGCATGGTTACCAAGCTATGAGAGGAGGGATCCAAAACCATCACCCGCCACCTCCTTCAAAAAGTGACTTTCCATTACATCAAAGATCAGCACTTTCAAGATCTTGCATGTTTAATCGTGGGCGTCTCGTAAGGGAAATTAGTTGCAATTCGATGTTTTGCGTAGAGTGATGGCCATAATCAAAAAGTAGGTCTAATGACGCATTTGATTTACTCAATAGAGTTTGCAGGGAACAGGCTCGCTCTTGCAGCATATCCCACGTTCTCCATGACCAAAAGCAGGCTTAGTTCTCTCGAATTGACAGATAAAACGTGACATTTATCTGACGGACCTGATTCAAGAAATTAACTTCAAATAATTTTGCGCACGATAACAGAGACTACATAACCCAAAATATTATGATGCTATACTTTGTGTTACTTTTCCTGCCGTATGTCCTCAGTGTACGAACGGTAAGTGAAGCCATTTCTTACAATTATAGCAGTTCTTCAAGAGTGCAACAAGTGCACGGTTTGCGTTTGGATAGGTATATTTTGGCGTGCATAATTTGCCCAAAAAAGTAAACTAACCGTGCTTTAATACTGTTTTCACTTTGGTTCCAGCGAATGGTACTCCCAAGATATGAAACGTTTAGTGCAAGAAATGTGAACAGAGATAGTCATAAAGGTAATCATTACTATTAACATTAACAACATACATTACCTGTTTAATTGACTACAGTTTTGTGCGTAGTCTTCACTATCCTGTTTCAATGTTGTTTATAAAATGTTGTTTGTATAATATGTTTACACAACTGTGCCATACAGCCCATCAACCAATTTACCAGTCAAGAACTCAATGATAATGACCTCTTTAGTCGATGCAGTTGGAATCCAGAATTATTCATCTTGTGTTGGCAAGGGTACACAATCCCTTTTCATAACAGAACAACGATTAGGCTGTCTAGGGGAATGATATAGTGCTGAGATCTATGCATCCCTTCTACTGTGCTTCCCTAGTAATATAATTTGATTGGGGCCTGGCAGGAGCCACTGTCAACCTCAAAAGATTAATTGTCTATCATATGCTGTGATCCCAAGCCATGGGAGAACACCTGCTTTCTCATATTCAAGTGGCCTCTATTTTGCCGCAAAGTGTTTTACGGTTGGTATTGTTTCTACTTTCAATATTGATGTTGAACTGATCTTGTGCAGTAAACTTAATGAAATACAGATTTTTTAAAATGTTCTTGCGGAGAATGAGGAATTTATGACTAGAATATGTGTAAAATACAATATGTTCACAATATGTTCACTGATAACCATATGTATCTACTCCTGTTTCTGTGGATCCAGTCCTTACAGTAGAGGGGAAAGAATGTCAATTCCCATTCCGTCATGGAGGAAGCATTCACCATCACTGTATCACCATCAACTTCTCCAGCTCTTGGTGAGTCCAGTGTCATCCATTTCAAGTGTCTCTTGGTCACTCTAGTATCCAATGTTTTAGAGACACAAACAAGCACTTCAACCACACACACATTCAGCATAACATTGCCACACATTTCCATTACTCAAAGAGATACACTATACATATACAAAAGTATGTGGACACCCCTTCAAATGTGTGGATTTTGGCTATTTCAGGTGTTATAAATTGAGCACACCGCCATGCAATCTCCATAGACAAACATTTCCATTGGAATGGCCTTAACTGAAGAGCTCAGTGACTTTCAACGTGGCACCGTCATAGGATGCCACCTTTCCAACAAGTCAGTTCGTCAAATTTCTGCCCTGCTAGACCTGCCCCGGTCAATTGTAAGGGCTGTTATTGTGAAGTGAAAACGTCTTGGAGCAACAACGGCTCCGCCGCAAGGTGGTAGGCCACACAAGCTCACAGAATGGGACCACCGAATGCTGAAGCGCGTAGCGTGTAAAAATCCTCTGTCCTTTGTTGCAACACTCACTACGGAGTTCCAAACTGCCTCTGGAAGCAACATCAGCTCAAGAACTGTTCGTCGGGAGATACATGAAATGGGTTTCAATGGCTGAGCAGCTGCACACAAGCCTAATATCACCATGCGCAATGCCAAGTAGTGTAAAGCTTGCCGCCGTTGGACTCTGGAGCAGTGGAATTTCATTCTCTGGAGTGATGAGTCACGCTTCACCATCTGGAAGTCCAACGGCCGAATCTGGGTGTGACAGATGCCAGGAGAACGCTACTTGCCGAATGTATAGTGCCAACCTCAAAGTTTGGTGGAGGAGAAATAATGGTCTGGGGCTGTTTTTTATGGTTTGGGCTAAGCCCCTTAGTTCCAGTGAAGGGAAATATTAATGCTACAGCACACAATAACATTCTAGACGATTCTGTGCTTCCAACTTTGTGGGAACAGTTTGGGGAAGGCCCTTTCCTGTCTCAGCATGACAATGCCGCTGTGCACAAAGCAAGTTCCATACAGAAATGTTTTGTCGAGATCGGTGTAGAAGAACTTGACTGGCCTGCACTGAGTCCTGACCTCAACTCCATCAAACACCTTTGGGATGAATTGGAATGGCCACTGCGAGCCAGGCCTAATCTCCCAACATCAGTGCCCGACCTCACTAATGCTCTTGTGGCTGAATGGAAGCAAGTCCCTACAGCAATGTTCCAACATCTAATGGAAAGCCTTCCCAGAAGAGTGGAGGCTGTTATCTCAGCGAAGGGGGGACCAACTCCATATTAATGCCCATGATTTTAGAATGAGATGTTCGATGAGCAGGTGTCCACATAGTTTTGGCCATGTAGTGTACCTCACTCTTGTACACACAAAGGGGTTTCCCAGTCATAGATTGGTGAGGTGAGACACCCACGCACACACGCATACGAGAGTGTCATAAGGTGAATGCACCAATTTGTAAGTCGCTCTGGATAAGAGCGTCTGCTAAATGACTTAAATGTAAATGTAAATGAGAGTCATGTGAAAGCCATGCCGTGTCCACATCACTAAGCATCTGTCATGGTCTAAACACACCAGCACATGCATGAAGAGACCACGACAATGCCTCTTCCCCCTCAGGAGGCTGAAAAGATTTGCCATGTGCCCGCAGATCCTCAAAAGGTTCTACAGCTGCACCATTGAGAGCATCTTGACTGGCTGCATCACCGCTTGGTATGGCATCCGACCCGCAAGCCGCTACAGCGGGTAGTGCGTAAGGCCCAGTATATCACTGGGGCCGAGCTCCCTGCCATCCAGGACCTCTGTACCAGGCGGTTTCCAGAGGAAGGCCCTAAAAATGGTCAAAGACTCCAGCCACCCAAGTTATAGACTGTTCTCTCTGCTACCGCACTGCAAACGATACCTATGCACCAAGTCTGGAACCAACAGGACCCTGAACAGCTTCTACCTCCAAGTCATAAGACTGCTATATAGTTAGTTAAATAGTTAACCAAATAGCTACCCGGACTATCTGCATTGACCCTTTTTGCACTAACTTCTTTGACTAATCACATACGTGACTGTTACTGTTTATTATCTATCCTGTTGCCTAGTCATTTTATTCTTAGTTATATGTACATGTCTACCTCAAATACCTCGTACCCCTGCACATCGACTCAGTACTGGTGCCCCTTGTGTATAGCCAAGTTATCGTTTCTCAATGTGTATCTATTATTACCTTTATTATTACGTGTTATTACTTTTGTATTATTTCGGTATGTTCTTTCTCTCCTCATTGTTGGGAAGGGCCCGTAAGTAAGCATTTCACTGTAGGTCCACACCTGTTGTTTACGAAGCATGTGACGAACACAACATGCAACACAAAATTTGAAAACGTAACCACTGACAGACCTTCTAACCATTAACAGACATTCATTGAGACATGCATTTGCACTGTGACTGTCTCAAGACCCTATATTACTACAGTAAATATAAAGACTTAAACTTCATTATAGTCCTCGTTAATCCATGTGCTATTGCCCTAAAAAGTAATGAGGTGACTGTATGCAAACTTTCACAACCTATTTGGGCTATCCTAAATGGCTTCATATGCCAACGCTAGTCAGCACTGCTAATTTATTAAATGCTAATGTCATGTTATAACATGTTTATGACACGGTTGCGCAGGTTTTATAGCCTAGGTTTGAGTACATGGTTTATAATATATGCCATTTAGCTGACGCTTTTATCCAAAGCGACTTACAGTCATGTGTGCATACATTCTACGTATGGGTGGTCCCGGGAATCGAACCCACTACCCTGGCGTTACAAGCGCCATGCTCTACCAACTGAGCCATAGTAATGACTGTCTCATGTCTCAGAACTAACTATTTACTTTCCACAAATTGTGACACAGCAAGATGCCTCACTGCCTTCTTGTGAAAACAACTATACCACAGATCTGTGTCTCATAACCACAGAGCTGTTGGATAGGGAGTGCTATGATAAAGTCATCTGTGTGACTGCGCTGCAGCTGCAGAGTAAATCCACTCAGGCTATGACAGGGCTGGTTGGCGTCTGCAAGTATGAACAACTAGGATGTAATTCAATATGAATCATGCTCTTGCCCTCTCCCACTCAGTCCTCAAGTAACAGCAAGTGCTCAGTGCTGGCTCATCTTAAACTCTGAGGGTTTTCGAGGGTGTGTGTGTGTGTGTATATGTATGCATGGTTGTGTAGGTGTGTGTATATGTGTGTGTGAGTGTGTGTGTGTGTGTATATATGTGTGTGTGTATATATGTGTGTGTGTGTGTGTGTGTGTGTGTGTGTGTGTGTGTGTGTGTGTGTGTGTGTGTGTGTGTGTGTGTGTGTGTGTGTGTGTGTGTGTGTGTGTGTGTGTGTATATATATGTATGCATGAATGTGTAGGTGTGTGTGTATATGTATGCATGGTTGTGTAGGTGTGTGTGTGTGTGTGTGTGTGTGTGTGTGTGTGTGTGTGTGTGTGTGTGTGTGTGTGTGTATATATGCATGAATGTATGCATGAATGTGTAGGTGTGTGTGTATATGTATGCATGGTTGTGTAGGTGTGTGTGTGTGTGTGTGTGTGTGTGTGTGTGTGTGTGTGTGTGTGTGTGTGTGTGTGTGTGTGTGTGTGTGTGTGTGTGTGTGCCGCTTATGAACTCAGCCACTGGGATCCCAGCTTGAAAGTCACATTGATCTCAATGTTTCTCCATTAGTTTCTCAAGGGATTTTGAAAGCCAAGTCTTTTGGTTTGGTGTATTGGGTGTAGTTACTGTAGTTAGCGGGTGTGGATAGATGGGTGGGGGAATCAATAAAACGTCTAACCCATTTTGGTAATATAGCTTTGGTCCCAAAAGGATTAAAGTGCAGTGCTCCTCAACTATTATGAAAGACAGTTAATAAGTATGGTATCAGTTTCAAACCCACTTCTTGTACTTGCTGGAGATATGCAGGTTTCTGCGGAGTATCCTTATGGTTCTTAGTCAGGCGACTGATCGTGTTCAATGTGCCGTTGATTTGCTATCTGACTCCTTGATCTCAATGGCCAGGTTGAAACTGTTGCATGTGAGCTACAGGAATGTTTTTATTTCCGCATCATAGGTGTTCTCTGACGCACAACTTTGATCGGGACTTTCTCTGGGGATACTGTGCACCTGCGAACACTCAACCCATTGGTGAGAGGTCATTCTTGTAGATTCTGTGGACAAGACCTCATGATCTACAAAGTCTATGTTGTCTCTGTGTATTTATACGATCTTAAAGATACATTTCCTGCTATTTACGGTAGTGGCATGCATAAAAGTAATATTTTTTAATCACTAGCTAGGTTTCCACCCAATTGTCAAACAGTGTTCAAATTAAACACACCAAAGTTGGTCAATTCTTTATTCTTATTATTTCTCTGAGGTAGCATGCTGTTTCTTTCTAATGTTTTCACTAATGTTCTCAGTTGTTGTGTTTTAGTGTTCGTCCACTCATCACGCAGATTCACAGACCCTTGTCAGGTGAATCCATGTCAAAATGGCGGCATCTGCACTCTGGTACCCCGCAGGCGCTCCTTCGAGTGCTCCTGTCCAGAGAGCTTCACTGGGAGGCACTGTGATCAGAGTGAGTAACTTCCAGTATCATACTTTCTATATGGACTTGTGTTTCAAAGCAGTTTAAATTAAACTAAACCAATTATACATTTTAGGTTAGAGTCAATTGTCAATGGGGTTTTATTTCTCATTGCAGTATGACAAAGTGTGGGGGTGGTAGAGAAACTGTCTTCCCTTTTGAGAAGTACCTTCAGTGCATTAACCCTTATCTTGCTCTTCACAATGCCAAACACTTACCACAAAACATGCCCCCCTAACTCCTCATTGACCTGTTCACTTCCTCCTCTTCTCTTGTTTTACCCAACTACCTCTGATCTCTCTATTCTCCCCTTTTGTCAGGGAAGTGCTATGAAACCATACACCTGAGATATTACGACATTGGAAAATCATGGGGAAGGATCTACCTTCGTAACGTGGAACGGTGCACATGTGTGGACGGGGAGATCTCATGTGAGAGAGTCCGCTATACTGGTAAAAGACATTCTTACTCAGATCCTTTTTTACTTTAGCTTCAGCCACTCTGTGCTTTTTTGTCGTTGTTGAAAATGAGAGTGGAACATTAGAGTTGATGAGGTGCTGTCTCTTGGCTTAGAAATTGGTCCCTGGATGGGCCCCTGAGTTGAGTGCCCCCTTAAACCTTTGGAGTATGAGGGCTTCTCTAGTTGAAAATCTTCCCATCCCGACATTCCTCAATCTCCCACACCTTTTGGATGATCAGATCTCTAGCCTCGACTGTGTTGCCAGGCATCTCATTGTATTCTCAATGCCTTAATGGTTGGGAGTGGTTCGGGCGAGCCTACCAGGCCTTGAGAAACCCTCTGAACTCCCGCTCTCCTTTTGAGGCCCCTCAGAACGCGTGAGAGAAACCTCTCAGCCAAAAGATAAAGGTGCTTTCGTCTCTACGGTGGACGTTTGATGGGTGTTGAAAAGACACTTTGGAGAGCCCCTTGAACCAAACCTGTTTTGTTTTGTCATGGTATTAGGATTTTTACAAGGTTCTGCAAACAGATTTGATTTAGTGCTACCATTTCCTGCACCCCACCTTCCCAGCCTGTTATATATGCTATTCCCACTCATACTGCCCCCACATGGCCACTCCAAGAACAAAATCAGTCAACTACTGTACACCGGTGTTTGTGTTTGTGAAAGCATTTCTCCCATTCTACTTTTGCAACCCTGAACCGTAAGTGCTCGACTACGTGGGTAATCTAATGCTTGTGTGTTTTGATCAAAGTAAACACGCTTTAAGCACTGATGCAAGAACAGCTCCTGTGTTTATCATGCAGCAGCGGGAGGCAGGATAAAGGTGGTTGGAACTGATCCCAGTGCTGTGGTTTGTCATAATGTATTATACCTGATGTGTGTAACTGTCCTCAGTCTGCAGTGAGAACCCCTGTGAGAACGATGGTACGTGCCGACTCATCACAGCCACCAGGGAGGAGGTGTGTGCCTGCAGGCCTGGCTACAGTGGACCCTACTGTAGCATTGGTGAGTCCAACTGCTACATGCTAACACAGTCACTGTTCGATTTACATTGCTAGGTTAGCCTAGCTTAGCATAGCTGTAGTTTAGCATTACTGGTCTTAGCCAGAGGTCATACACTGGGATAGAGAAGACATTTATGATGTTTATTCTGCTCTGTGACTACAAACATTTAGATAGTCAAATACAAATAAGGTAAACAGATAGACACGCACACACTCTCATAACACTTAAACACAGGAAACTGTGATATACATGGTATACTGTCTCATCCCCCACATCTCTTGTTGTTCAGCTCCAGAGGTGGAGTGCTATGACAACAAGGGCACAGACTTACCGTGGCGTGGTGGGCACTACTGTCTCTGGTGCCCGCTTTCTGCCGTGGAGAGCGTCCCCCTCAGGGGCTTGGGGGAAATCTCCTACTGCAGGCGTTGTCTTCCTTTCTTTATTTCTATGTCTTTATTGACAACCAATCTGGCAACCCAAAACAGAAGCTGAAGTCTATGCTTCATGCCTGTCATGTCAGCACTATCTCACCACTATCATCCACCTCCCTCAATCTGTCTGGCCTTGATGGTAATATGGTCATTCACCTTCCCCTGTCTGTCAGGCCTTGATGCTGATATATATGGTCATTCACCTTACCCTGTCTGTCAGGCCTTGATGCTGATATAGGTTATTCTACCTGGTACAGACAGAAAAGGATGGGCTTCCCCTCTGACTCTGATTAATTTGAAGGTTTCTTCCTTCTTGGGATTTGTTTTTTGGCTTACTCTTTGTGAGTCCAGGCCAGGGTTAAGTGTCATAACAGCAGTGTAACATTTCCACTGTGTCCAGAAACCCAGATAGGGACAAGATGCCATGGTGCTACATTTTTTTAAAACCTTTATTTAACCAGGCAAGTCAGTTAAGAACACATTCTTATTTTCAATGACGGCCTGGGAACAGTGGGTTAACTGCCTGTTCAGGGGCAGAACGACAGATTTGTACCTTGTCAGCTCGGGGGTTTGAACTCACAACCTTCCGGTTACTAGTCCAACACTCTAACCACTAGGCTACGCTGCCGCCCCATTCTCAGTGATGGAGCCATCTCCTGGGAGATGTATGATATTCCGCCTTGTGTTATAAGTTCATGTGAGTAGCATAAGGGCTCAGGGCTGTAGCCATGGTCTGAATTTTAGTGACGTCCATGTTATTTAGACAACAGCAAAAACAAAAACAAAATGTCCCCAGCCATTATCACATTGGCTGCTGTAGCTTCGTTAATCTCAGTCGATCTACAAACACATAGCCTATTAGCTATACAGTTAGCCGCTACACATGAACTCACATTAACTCAGCACTGAGATTAAAAACGATAATTTAATACGTACAGATGGATCTGTTAGCAGAAAAAAAACATTTTTATTAGCAAAGGTTTAACAAATAAGTTTGCTTTACAGAACTTTTTTTAAATTGCAGTGTTATAGCAACATTTCTGCAATTCTACACATTTTGCCATGACTTATGTCATGTTAATATGATATTTGAAGGAGAGTGACGAACAAAATCAATGCAGGGCCCCACGTGGGCATGTGACCGCGTGCTCGCTCGGTAATTCGGCCATGATTACTACAAGTTTAGATAGCTGGCTGGACTAATTTACCAATCTAAAAATGTTTTACTGTCTATGGGCGAAATTGAGTGACTCAGTGAGTGACATAAGAAGAGGAAAACTGCTGATGCACTACCAAGATTCGAAATTGCACCTTTTGTATTCTACTGCTCTAATTCTCAACAGTAAATTGAGGCCCCGACTGAGTTCCTTGAAAAAAGGGTGTCCTCATATGTAGCTACGGGCCTGAAAGTGCTATAATGGGGCATCGCAAAAGCAGCAGGTTTTTTAGTTGCTACGCTGGAAGCTTAGTTCTTCCCAGCGCGAAAAGAGCCGCAAGCCACTTGATCAAATATTTTCAGGTGTGAGCCGCGTGTCCAAATTCTTGAAAAAAAGAACTCTGGTCTTGTCATATCACAAGGAATAACCTTGTTATAGGACTTAATTTAACGGATTGATTGATTATACCTTTGTGGATAAAGCTTACTTAAAAAAAAAAAACAGTGTTGAGTTACATGTCTCCAATGAACCTGCTTCAAATTATAGAGCTCGGCGAGTCTCTCTGATCCGTGAGGGGCTTTGTCTTTAATCAACGGTGAAATATGCATTTGGCAGTCTTCAATTTCTTCTCCCTTAAAACGTTTACTGTATTGTTATGAGCTATGAAGAGTTTGACAGCATTTTGAATCCCACCAGCAGCTGCTTCTCATTTAAGTAGAATAGAACATCCTCTCTCTCTTTATATTCCCTCCAAAAATGTTGTGCTCCGGTTTCACAGAACTATGACAACCCCATGACACGACGCCTCCGTAACATTCAAAAGCACTCTGCAAACTTAATTAAAAAGCATCACTTTTTTAATTAAAATGATGTCTGCGTTAGGGATTAAAAATAAGCTTCTTGGAAATGTACTGCACTTACCTTCCCTGTGCCAGAAGTGAATGTTAACTTTACATAAGTACTGTTTCAGTAGAAAGTCAGGATAGTATATTGACACATGTAGCCTGCTGTGTGAAGAGAATAGGTTAGATGAGAGGAAGTATGAGTCACTCAGAATCAACATGTCAAGGTTTGCCAAATGCTTCTGTAGTGACTGGGACAACTTGGCTCTGTTATATCGATGTCATGATGCCATGAGTATGCACAGAAAGCACATTCTTTGGCCAACCACTATTTCACCACTTTTGTTCATGTTAATTGTTGGGTGGCAAATTGTATGCAATTCTGAACTTCTGGGAAGTGGGTAGTAGTAGTAGCACTAGTAGTAGTAGCAGTAGCACTAGTACTAGTAGTAGTTGTAGTAGTAGTAGCACTAGTACTAGTAGTAGTAGTAGTAGTAGCACTAGTAGTAGTAGTAGCACTAGTAGTAGTAGTAGCTGTAGTAGTAGCAGTAGTAGCACTATGAGTAGAAGTGTCAGTAGGATTATTCTTATTCTTATTAGTAGTAGTAGTGGTAGTAGCACTAGTAGTAGTAGTAGTAGCACTAGTAGTAGTAGTAGTAGCACCAGTAGTAGTAGTAGTAGTAGTAGCAGTAGCAGTAGTAGTAGTAGCAGTAGCAGTAGCAGTAGCAGTAGCAGTAGTAGTAGTAGTAGCAGTAGTAGTAGTAGCACTAGTGGTAGTAGTAGTAGTAGTAGTAGTAGCAGTAGTAGTAGTAGTAGTAGCAGTAGTAGTAGAAGTAGTAGCACTAGTAGTAGTAGTAGTAACACTAGTAGTAGTAGTAGTAGCACTAGTAGTAGTAGTAGTAGTAGCACTAGTAGTAGTAGTAGAAGTAGTAGTAGTAGTAGCAGCAGTAGTAGTAGTCGTAGTAGCACTAGTAGTAGTAGTAGCAGCAGCAGTAGTAGTGGTAGTAGCACTACTAGTAGTAGCAGTAGCAGTAGTAGCAGTAGTAGTAGTAGTAGTAGCACTAGTAGTAGTAGTAGTAGTAGTAGTAGTAGTAGTAGTAGTAGTAGTAGTAGTAGTAGTAGTTGCACTACTAGTAGTAGTAGTAGTAGCAGTAGTAGTAGCACTAGTAGTAGTAGCACTAGTAGTAGTAGCACTAGTAGTAGCACTAGTAGTAGTAGTAGTAGTAGTAGTAGTAGTAGTAGTAGTAGTAGCAGTAGTAGTAGTAGCAGTAGTAGTAGAAGAAGACTACCAGCAGTAGTAGTAGTAGTAGTAGTAGTAGTAGCACTAGTAGTAGTAGCACTAGTAGTAGTAGCACTAGTAGTAGCACTAGTAGTAGTAGTAGTAGTAGTAGTAGTAGTAGTAGTAGTAGCAGTAGTAGTAGTAGTAGCAGTAGTAGTAGAAGAAGACTACCAGCAGTAGTAGTTTAGTAGTACCAGTTTATGACTAGTATTACCCTATCACATGTTGACACTGAAGTCAATGCTCTTCAGTAAACGTGAATTGATTTTGCACTGATTAGAAAGGAAGCCCTTGTAAACTTAACTCTGCTTCCATATTTGTTTACACAGCTTCTTTGCGGAGAGTGGTTCCATTGCCACAGCTGCCATCGCCAGCTAATGTCCTTCCTGACACCAACCAAACCAACCACACCAAGCCAGACAAGAAGCCTGTGTGCGGAAAGAGGAACAATAAGAGGATACCGGTGGCCAGGGGTCGTATCCTGGGTGGCAGTTCTGCCCTGCCCGGTACCCATCCCTGGATGGCCGCCCTCTACATAGGAGATGACATCTTCTGTGCGGGTACCCTGGTCTCGTCCTGCTGGGTGGTCTCTGCTGCCCACTGCTTCTTCCGCAGGTACAGTAGAAATACAGCATATAGACACTACAGATGTATGATCTTAATTTTATCACTTTGTTGCAGGATAACCTGTCTGCAATGCAGGTCATTTAAAACTTGTAGTTTATTTGAGGTTTGAAAAGGCTTCTGAAGTTTGTAATTTCCACATACGAAAAATGTGCACTATATACACAATAGTATGTGGACACCCCTTCAAATGAGTCTATTCTGTTATTTCCGCCACACCCGTTGCTGACAGGTGTATGAAATTGAGCAGACAACCATGCCATCTCCATAGACAAACATTGGCAGTAGAATGGACTTTCTGAAGAGCTCTGGGACTTTCAACGTGGCGCCGTCATAGGATGCCACCTTTCCAACTGGTCAGTTTGTCAATTTTCTGCCCTGTTAGAGCTGCAACACTCACTACCGAGTTCCAAATAGCCTCTGGAAGCAACATAGCCGTACACAAGCTTAAGATGACCAACGTGCAATGCCAAGCGTCGGCTGGAGTCGTGTAAAGCTCGCCGCCATTAGACTGTGGAGCAGTGCAAACGCATTCTCTGGAATGATGAATCATGCTTCACCATCTGGCAGTCCGACGGATGAATCTGGGTTTGGCGGATGCCAGGAGAACACTACCTGCCCAAATGCATAGTGCCAACTGTAAAGTTTGGTGGAGGAGGAATAATAGTGTGGGTCTGTTTTCATGGTTTGGGCTAGGCCCCTTAGTTCCAATGAAGGGAAATCTTAACACTACAGCATACAATTACATTCTATACAATACTATGACTTCAACTTTGTGGATACAGTTTGGGGAAGGCTCTTTCCTGTTTCAGCATGACAATGGCCCGTGTGCACAAAACGAGGTCCATACAGAAATGGTTTGTCGGGATCGGTGTGGAAGAACTTGACTGGCCTGCACAGAGCCTTGATCTCAACCCCATCGATCACCTTTGGGATAAATTGGAATTGGAACGCAGACTGCGAGCCATGCCGAGTCTTTCAACAACAGTGCCAGACCTCACTAATGCTCTTGTGACAAAATGGAAGTCACCACAGCAATGTTCCAACATCTAGTGGAAAGCCTTCCCAGAAAAGTGGAGGCTGTTAAAGCAGCAAATGTGGGACAAACTCTATATTAATGCCCATGATCTTGGAAAGAGCAGGTGTCCACATACTTTTGGTCATTTAGTGTATCAATCCCTACAAAAATGTCCATTAACTGTAATCCACATAATAATTCACATCCTGACTCAAATGAATATCCTACACCTGTACAGCACTATTTGGAGCATCCACTTGTGTTTATATTTTTTTTCACCTGTTTGTGTTATGCAACACTGAGCCTATTAGACCGTAGAAATAGAGCATATAGAGTAGACAGTTGGACACTACATTGGCATTTACGTTTATTTTGTCACCTGTTTGTGTGGTATGGATCTATGAGTTAGTCCTTATATTCTTTGAGGGACCATGCACATATTTAAGCCTTCTAATGAAAAAAAAAAATGGTTTATGATATTTCTGGGTACTTTTTACACCTTTTTCGTGATTTCCAATTGGTAGTTACAGTCTTGTCCCATCGCTGCAACTTGGCCACTCCCATCCCGAGTCGGGAGAGGCGAAGGTCGAGAGTCATGTGATGCAGTGCCTCAGACTGCTGCGTCATTCGGGAGGCCCCACATATAGGCCTTGTTAAATAAAGAATAATTAATATCTTAGGAGTTAGCATGTTGCACAGGTACGTAAAGACAGTGGAGAGTAGGGTATTTTGTGTGATTACTTTCACATTCAACCTTTAACCTCACATTTTGGCACAGCACATCACAGACACTAGTGGTCAGTAGAGAGATGATTGACATTCTGGACTTTGACCTCAACATTTCCCATTTTATGAACACACTATATTTAGACGCAAATATTCAGTTTGAGGAAAGCTTTTCAAATGCCCTTTGTAGGTCAATAGGGGAGGGTTTTCATGGTTACTATGGTCTTGGGTCTTTAGGTTTAAACTTTTCAGTTCAGGCACTGTATGTATCAAGCATCTCTGTAGGAGTGCTTAGGATCAGTTTCACCTTTTAGATTACAATGACAGAAATTACATGGACGGGGGGGAACCTGGCCCTAGATCAGTACTCTTACTCTGAGATACTTGATACATAAAGCCCCAGGGTATTAATATCATACAAAATAAGTGTCATTGCATTCAGTTTAATTCATGTGACATAATTATCCTACAATGTGCTACTAATGACAGAGAATGATGTGTCTGTCCTCAGTCCCCTTGTGTCAAAGATTCGTGTGATTCTGGGTCAGCATAAGTTCAACGTTACGACTCCTGACACCAAAACCTTTGGAGTGGAGAAGTACATCTTTCCAGAGCGTTTCTCTGTTTTCAATCCAACTCTCCATGACATTGGTAAATCTATTATTTCACTTTCCTATTCACTCACACTGACTATTAGCAAACACACACGCTCAAACACTCACACAAAGTTGACATTATAGCACACGCTCGTACACTGACTCACACACATCATCCAAAAACTACAACACTCGCCCACACACAGACTAACAAAAACACTCACACATGCCAGTCTGCCTGTCTGCAGCACACACTCTGTCTGCACTCACAGCTGTGCATCTTGGAACAGCTGGCTCCAATGTGAACACACACACACTGACACACACATTTGAGTGTGACAGTCTCCGGGCATCTGCATCCATTCCGAGGGGACTTACACTTCTCTCTTTTTCTTCTCTTTTCTGAAAGCAAAAAAGACATTATTCAATAGTGCAGCAATCGTTCTGTGATTTCATGATTCAAGATTCGAGTAAACGATGACAGTACATCATACAGCGTGCTGTAACTTATTTTGGATGTTTCACCTGATCAAGGGCGTAATCATTGGAAAATGATCAGCGGTTCTCGATTTTACCTACTTGAAGGTTAAATGCAGGTTCAGAAAAATAACACCTGCTATTGACTCCTTGTCACATTTTCCTGTGTTATGATGAGAATGTTTCTATTCCAACAGTTCTTGTGAAACTGAAAAAACAAGATGGCCGCTGTGTAAAAAAGAGCCCGTTTATACGGCCAATCTGCCTGCCCGATAAAGACATGACCTTCCCGGACCAATACTGCTGTCAGATTACTGGCTGGGGCCACATGCATGAGAGTAAGTGTTGTGTCAAAAACTTCCTTGCTTCATTGCTTCTGCTTCATTGTGTGTCTTTCACTCTAGTGTGGTGGTCAGATATGTCATTATGGTCTTGAATGTTTTCATATCACCTTGAAAACTACACGGTAACATCTCAAATAGGCATATATGCATCATATCCAATCATGTGTGCTCCCATATAGGCCCCTCCTTCCTATTCATGTCTTTACATGAATATCTCATGGATGACACTGTTTCCATATGACCAAATGCTTATAGTATATGACTATATCCCTTTCATTACTGATTTGTTTGTCTTATTTTTCCAAAGAGGCAAATAAATACACCAACCTGCAGGAGGCCGGGGTGAGGATTGTCCCGTTTGAGAGGTGTAACCTGCCTGAAGTCTACGGCAACCATGTGACCTCCAACATGATCTGTGCCGGGACCAACCGATGTGTGGATGCCTGCCAGGTAATGGTGCATAGATCTAGGGCTCTCTGGACCCAAATTGGAATAGAATGATTTAGATCATGTTTTCTTGTAGATGGTACAGCCAGCCATGAGATAACGATGTGTATTGTGTGAATCAGGCTGAATCACATCCGGCTGTGATTGGGAGTCCCATAGGGCTGCGCACAATTGGCCCAGCGTCGTCCAGGTTTGGCCAGGGTAGTCCGTCATTGTAAATAAGAATTTGTTCTTAACTGACTTGCCTAGTTAAATAAAATAAAAATATATATATATATACTGTATAATATGGAGGAACCACCGGGCAAAGTTTACAGAACAAGCAGCTCTGCCAATACGCATTTTTCCCTATGCTCTATGGAAACATTTGTAGAATTGCAGCACATGAACTTTAATGCTGAAATTGTTCTCTCCGCCGTCAAAATGGAGGCCACTAAAATGTTTTGCCCTGAAGATGGGGGTGGGGGTGAGGGGGCCCCAACCAAATCTAGCTTACAGCCCCCAAAATGCTAGTGGAGCTTTTGGTTGACAGAACATGCACATGGAGGCTGCTGTAAGAATTGCATGGCCTTCAGTTGCTTTCTCTTTAATATAAAGTTATGGTTAACTTCCCACCTTGTTTATGGGTTGTAATGACAAATATTGTGTTTAGGTAGGAATGGAATTGGTTTATATTGGTGTGTGTAATATAAAGTTTCAAGGTGATGACTCATTGTTTGTTGTTTGTGTGTGTGTGTGCGTGTATGTGTGTGTGTGTCTGCGTGTGTGCCGCTCTGCGTATGTGTGTTCCCCCAGGGTGACTCAGGAGGCCCCCTGGCTTGTGTGAAGGATGATGTCAGCTTCCTGTATGGAGTTATCAGCTGGGGCGATGGCTGTGGAAAGACTGGGAAGCCTGGCGTCTACACCAAAGTCGTTAACTATGTGAACTGGATCAACACAATTATCAAGCGCAAGCCCAAGTCTAAATAAATGGACATTACCGCTGGTATTTTTTATATGTACTATGTGTACATACTGTGGAAGAATAGTGATATTTACACAACTGTGAAATAAATATTATTTTGTGACTGAATAAACATTTTAAATGTTGTTAAACGTGTATGTCCACCTGTCTTGAAAAATTGTAATTTGATGAAGGGGTCCCTGTAACTGTACATTATTTCTGTCTTAATGAACCACTCCCAGATAATAACAATTTAATATTTTATTAATTGGAATTAATCTTAGAGTCAATTGCAAGCAGATTTTATTATACTTATATTTCGGTTAAATATCACCTCTTGAAAAATCACCTGCTGAAAAAATATCCAGGAAAATTTCTTAATTGGGTGTGTGCGGTTCTGTGTGTTGGTGCCAGAGGGGGGTGCACGAAACGAGTGTGCGCCCCTCACCAGTAGTCTAAAGCTATTTTGAAAGTGACCCCTCATTCGGGCACGGGACAGCGACACAGCAGCTGTTTGGAACCATGACTGAAGATGACGGATTCGGTTGTCGTGGAAGGATATGTGAAATTCAGAGATGGAAAAAAGGTGTTTACAAAACTAAATAATTAATTGAATTAGCATGTGCTTCAAAGTTATTCGGCATATTAACGCTAGCGTCTATTTTGTACGCTTATCTCTTTCAGTGGAAGACTAGGTGGGTCGTACTTCGCAAGCCATCGCCTGTAGCAGGTACGTCGCTCATTCTGTTCGACATTTCAACGCGCGTAATACCATACACGTTGTTGGAATAACAGCTCACAGCTTTACAACGTTTGTCTTTGTTAAATGTATGTGGTAATTTAAAACCATTTCATTCGGAAGTTTACTGCCGTGGTCTATTACTACCCTAGTAAATTGATAAATAATTTATGTTTGTCATTTACTAAACATCCCAAATGAAAAGCAACTGGAAACGAAGTTTCATTACTGCATGCCATGGAATGAAAAATGTTCTCATGCATAGGCCACTGTGCTGATATCAGATAGGTTTGAATTTCAGGTGGCTCATTCAGAACTTTGGCTATCCCGGTGGCCCCTGTATTAAAGTTCATGTGTTCTGGTAGGCTACTAGGCTACATTTACAGAGGCTTCTGCAGCGTGTGTTCATAACTGGTGTATAAAAACAGAGTCGCACATCCATATGTATAAACTCCCAAGTAATTGATTGGTTAAAACGCCAACGTTTCGGGAATCACTGTGCCTTCTTCAGGGTATAACTGGTTTTTAACCATGAATATCAGTCAATTAAGCTGTAAATACAATGTAGAAAATGTAGGCCTATAGTAAAATGTCTTTAATTATAAAGAATTGAAACTATAGTCTTCTGATTGGAAGTGATTACCCTTACTATGTTATAATTATTGTGTTTATTTATTATATGTTCAGATAATGCACCCTAGGGAAGTGTTGACTTTTCTTCAGTGCATCTTATTGTGATTGTGGGATACCACATGAATAGCCTACTATTCTCCAATGGAAATCATTTGCACGCATTGAAGACTTGTAGGGCAGCGGGCGCCAACTGTTTTGCACCATTGACTGACATTTCATGCTTTAAAGTGGGGTAACTCAAAAAGACATGGGCTTTCATGCTCTTCCGCACTTCGATTATGCAACCGCAGTGGAAATAGATGGAGCAGCCATATTGTGTTACACTATAGCCTCCTTCTCTTTGCCTATCTGGGCTCTGACCGTCCCTAGGTGTTTAATGGACTAGGCCGAGGTTGGATGCAACCATTCCTCGTCCCTTTGAAGTCCCTGTTATCTCAGCTGTCCACAGTCATGCGTGAGCTCTGTGCGTGTGTATGTGTGTGTGTGTGTGTGTGTGTGTGTGTGTGTGTGTGTGTGTGTGTGTGTGTGTGTGTGTGTGTGTGTGTGTGTGTGTGTGTGCGCTTGGCGCCAGTGTGTATGTGACAGAGATAATAAAAGGTCTTGTTTTGTCAGTTGACACTGTGATTGTACTTCGAAAGTGCCAAAGAGAGGTGCGAGGAGGCCTCCGTCACCGACTACTGTCTATCTTCACCGTGCCTGTACAGCCACAGTAAATGCCAAGCATTCAAGATATCTGTAGGCTACTCTCTGACTTTCATGCCGTGTCAAAGGGTACTGGTACTTACAGTAGGCCTGTTATCGTTTTATCGCCTTGAGTGATGATGAGACTGGACTAGAGAACAATCAGCATGTTTTAAATGGCATAGGCCTATTTATGGGATTTAGCCATGTCTTACAGGAGCCAGGTGCTGTCAACAGGCTGGCTGAAAGTGCAAATGTTGCTTATGGAGTTATTGTGTTGAGTGTAGCATTCCAGGATTTTATAGTGAAGTCAGAGTCCTTTTGATCTTTTGGACCATTTATTTCAGCCGAATTTCTTCCCTAGACAGCAGGGATCCACTGAAGTCGAGTATAAGAACTGACATATTCTAATGTTACTTTTCTCTCTCTTTTTTTTCCCCTCCCCATCTCGTCCTCTCACATCCGAACAGTCAGTACAGTACACTACACTTCAATTTAGTACAGTGCAATATAATACAGTACAGGACGATGTGTTACGATACAATACAATACACGTTTAACTTTTTTGCCTAACTCTTCAAGGAGTACCTGTTTTTTTAAAAGCTCAAATTGATTCTCACTTCACCCTATTCCCTGGAAAGTTTCTCAGTACTATGGTAACTCAATGTATAACACACTTTTCTGGTTGTATTTAAGTTCCTGTCATACATGCTTTTCAACCGTTCGCTGCCTGCACCCGCACGCCCGACTAGCATCACCACCCTGGATGGTTCCGACATAGAATATGTGGACATCTATAAGTACCTAGGTGTCTGGCTAGACTGTAAACTCTCCTTCCAGACTCATATCAAACATCTCCAATCTAAAATCAAATCTAGAGTCGGCTTTCTATTCCGCAACAAAGCCTCCTTCACTCACGCCGCCAAACTTACCCTAGTAAAACTGACTTTCCTACCGATCCTCGACTTCGGCGATGTCATCTACAAAATAGCTTCCAACACTCTACTCAGCAAACTGGATGCAGTTTATCACAGTGCCATCCGTTTTGTTACTAAAGCAATTTCAAACATCTGCTCTCTGAGCAGCTCACCGATCGCTGCAGCTGTACATAGTCTATCGGTAAATGGCCCACCCAATTTTACCTACCTCATCCCCATACTGTTTTTATTTATTTACTTTTCTGCTCTTTTGCACACCAATATCTCTACCTGTACATTACCATCTGATCATTTATCACTCCAGTGTTAATCTGCAAAATTGTAATTATTCGCCTACCTCCTCATGCCTTTTGCACACAATGTACATAGACTCTCTTTTTTTTCTACTGTGTTATTGACTTGTTAATTGTTTACACCATGTGTAACTCTGTGTTGTCTGTTCACACTGCTATGCTTTATCTTGGCCAGGTCGCAGTTGAAAATGAGAACTTGTTCTCAACTAGCCTACCTGGTTAAATAAAGGTGAAATAAAATAAATAAAATAACCTAGCCTCAACATTCACCAACAACTAGGACTGTTTTTAGACCGTGAGCTAGGTTCCTGGACACAGATTAAGACTAGTCCCGGACTAAAAAGCACTTTCATTGGAGGTTTCCTTTGAACATGCTTTTAAGTTGTCGTCTGTGTCCAGAAAACAGAACCTGTATGTTACAGACCATCAGCATTTTGTCAATTGTAATGTTTTTGTTATGTTCTCTTTTTTTCTCCCCATTTTCCTAGACTGTTTGGTACTTCTCGTCTACAAAGACAAGTCGGATAAAGCCCAGGGCCACCGGGAGAAGGGCAGCATCACCTTGGAGGATATCTGTGGACTGGAGACAGGTCTCTCCTATGAGGGGGTAAACCACACGCTGGCTATCCTCTGCCTGGGCCAGGTTGCTGTGCTGGGCTTCGACGGCAAGGAGGCTCTGCTGGCCTGGGATATCCGCATCCGCTACAGTCTTGGTGAAGGTAGGACGCTTTCTTTTCTGAAGTTGTTAACAACCAAACATCCCTTTTGGGAGCGTTAATTCATTTGGGGTTTTGTTTTTGTACTAGATTCACCTTCTTTTTTTATTTTTTTTCCTTCTTTTTTTTTATTTTTACAACCAAAGAATAAATGAATAGGTGTGCAAAACCATAGGTCTTTTCCACTTCGAAGTTTTAACTTCCAAAAGGTTTTGGCCCAAAGTCTTAGGCTTTTGTGTTTCTGTGGTTGAATCAACATGGGGCCAAAACAAAGCCTGGGGCTAAGAAAGTGTTATGCCACCAGGTAGGTAGTGGATAATATGTATTACTCTGTGAGGCGCTGCGTCCAATCAGCTTGGTATAACTTGACCTGGCACATCGATATCTGCTACAGCATAGGCAACAGGTAGTCTGATGCGTAGGTCCCTGTTGACAGTGTTCTCCAATTACATGCTCTTCTGGGTGACCCATGTGTCGTGTAATATGGATTCATGTAACATGGGCATCAAACCAAATAATGTTATAGTGAGGTGTTTTAGATGTCAGTTTCATAACTGATTTAGTGTGGAAACAAAGGTTATAACGGGTTGTGTCTGATGATATCCCTGTCAGCACCTGGAAATATTTATTCATTTACATCTGCTTCGACTTTTCGATGTTCTGGTGTTGTTTTAAATGTTTATTAATGCAATTCAGATTTTGTAGGAATCTCAATTACTCCACAGAGTCCAACTGATTTGTGTTGTGGAACAAATGAGTGTAAAAGAGGTCACAAATCACAGAGGTAATTAATATATTTTGTGGAGTATAATTGGAATGGTCAGGCGAACATATCACAGCTGCCCTGTGCTGTGTGTGTCTGTGTGTCCAAAGTTTATGCCAATTTGTGTGTGTGTGTACAATGTGTATGCCAATGTGTGTCTGTTCCACTCCACTGTGTATGTGTTCCACTGTGTGTGTGTGTGTGTACTGATTGTCGTGCTCTGGTCTGAAGTGTGTCCAGGCACGTAGAAATGTCACCTGCCAGCCCATGGCTGAGGTCTGCTGTGTGCCAGCGCTTTTGTTGTGAGTTGTGTCACCCCATGAATCTCTTAAACTGAGCATTGATGTGACGGGACTGGCCGTCATTTTTTCATCATCGAAGCCATCAATCTCTCACCTAACAGAGTTTACTCACTGGTATCAGTCATGTGTTTTAATGTAGTTACTGTTTAGCATCGAGGAACTCCAACCTATACACATACTCAATCCCTGTTTCTCAAACACTTACAATTCACATGCACGTGCACGCACACACACACCACTTAAAACAAATAGATAAACAGACACACAACACATGTTCCTACTCTGGCCAGGCCTGTCTTTCCTCTTATGTTGCTCATTAACGGAAATACGGAGTCCATTACATTGTTGTTAGTGACAGGCTCTGATTGATTACGTTTGGGTTTCGGATCTGAGCTCTACTCTGTTCTTAATTCAGCTTACTGATCTCACTCTCAATGCGCTCAACTGTTTCCCCTTCTTTTTATTGTGCAATTAAATCAAAGCCATACTGGAGCAATAATGTTTGGAATGAAATAGTTTTCTCTGTCCCTCTACGGTTATTGCCTACCATTAAAGCCGAGGGAGGCATAGTCTATGATGGGATGCGTTTTTATAAAGTCAATGGCCTCATTTGTTTTTATTGTCTTTTGTTTAAGTGGTTTTCAACTTCTCCTCTTCTCTGTCCAGTCCATAGGTTTAGCGTTGGCATCTTACCAGGCACCAAGTTGGAGAGGGGGCCTGCAATCCTTCACTTGTGTAACAACCTACTGGTTCTGGCCAGGGACATCCCCCCTGTTATCATCGGCCAGTGGAACCTCCCGGACCTACGCAGATATGGACCTGTACCAAATGGCTTCGTCTTTGAGGGGGGAACGCGCTGCGGCTACTGTGAGTTGACTGATGTTGCTGTTGTGGTCGCGCTACGTCTATTAACCATTGTGCTGTTCTGTTGCCGAACGAAAAAGTAGAATGGCATCGTCACTGGTGCTTTCCAGTTCGACATTTGGCTTCGGGCATGTGGATCCTTTGAACCTAAACCCAATAAGTTTAGACCTGGACTGTTTTCTAAGAACTGGCACAAACATCTATGTCTATGTGATCTGATTAAGTACCATGGAAGTAGGAAAGAGGATGCATCTGCTTGAGCGAAGTCATAAGAATACTAATCCAACACAGTACATAACAGTATGTGGCAAGAGAGAATGATCCCCCCCACAGTAAAATGTTGATGGAGTCAAATGGCACTCTGGCATTTTCTGTAGGTTACACTGTTATTATTTCCGATGACCTACTTTGAAAGGACAAAAGGCTTGATTTTATCGATCTAAGATGATGAGAGGATTTTAATGACTGGAAAGTGGACAGTTACAGAAGTGCATTCAAACTACACGTTTGCCTTGTTTCACACCTCATTCACATGCAGAGTATGTTGACTTGTTCTTTCAGCCTGTTGTATCACACCACAAGTTGGTCTAACGGACATGTTTCTATGATTGATCTGCTCTTTGGGACTTTTTCATTGAGCGCATGAAAGACACGTTTAGGCATTTCGGAGGATTAAATCATTACACTTCCATGGGTTTTTACTCTTAGATTCCTCTACCCTGTTGGAAGAGCTGGCATCAATCAGACAGAGAACATTAGTGTCGGAACTACGACTAGTGACTAGAGGGATGAACAGAGTTGCTGGGTGTTTCTTCATTTTTCAGACTCCAGTGTAGCTCTCCTTGGGGCCAACTCACATTAAATGTGCTCAATGGTGTTTGGCGAGACAGAAACATACAAATGTATCGTTGTGTATATGAAGTATTGTGTATTGCATCTGCTTTGGTAACAACATGAGATAAAGGACTTGGTGTCATAGGCGATTTTGTTTCACTAAGCTTGCAGGCTTTGAATAGAAATCCAATCTCAGTTAGCCTTGGTCCAGCAAGACTTCATCTGTAAATATAAAAAAGTCAATGAGAAGTCATACTTGACAAATCAGAGAGCGCATTAAGTTAATTTCCATATCTCAAACATGGGTATGTGATTTGCGGTATGGTATTTTGCAGTTTACTTCCTGGAATAAACACAAAACCGTTAGAGGGGGAATGGACGCGTGTCAACACCTGGAGTGGACACCGACAGGCACGCAAAGTACGCCACATAGCTGAAGAAATCAATATTAATACACACGATCCACTGGAAACACGAGACTCCAGTATGTGAACCGTGATTTATTTAG
This sequence comes from Oncorhynchus keta, assembly GCF_023373465.1. Taxonomy (NCBI): domain Eukaryota; kingdom Metazoa; phylum Chordata; class Actinopteri; order Salmoniformes; family Salmonidae; genus Oncorhynchus; species Oncorhynchus keta. The sequence goes on along the minus strand of NC_068455.1, from coordinate 58,108,017 downwards.
CTCCATTCAGTCTTCCACTAGAGGCACAACTTAATATCGTGAAGGTCACATCGGGGAGAGTTTTCCAATCCATGCGTCGTAAAAAAAGGAAAGCACATCCCTTTTTTTAAAGATGGGGAAAAATGTGCGTGTGTTTGTGTGCACATGGGATCTACAGTGCATTCAGAAAGTATTCAGACCCTATCACTTTTTCCACATTTTGTTGCATTACAGCCTTATTCTAAAATATATGTTGTTGTTTTATCTACACACAATCTACACACAATACTCCATAATGACAAAGCAACACCAGGTTTTTAGACATTTTTGCAAAAAAAAAACAATCCCGGAAATATGACATTTACATAATTATTCAGACCCTTCACTCAGTACTTTGTTGAAGCACCTTTGACAGCGATTACAGCCTCGAGTCTCCTTGGGTATGACGCTACAAGCTTGGCACACCTGTATTTGGGGAGTTTTCCCATTCTTCTCTGCAGATCCTCTCAGGCTCTGTCAGGTTGGATGGGGAGTGTCGCTGCACAGCTATTTTCAGGTCTCTCCAGAGATGTTCGATCAGGTTCAAGTCTGGGCTCTGGCTGGCCCACTCAAGGACATTCAGAGACTTGTCCCGAAGCCAGTCCTGCGTTGACTTGGCTGTGTGCTTAGGGTCGTTGTCCTGTTGGAAAGTGAATCTTCGCCTCAGTCTGAGGTCTTGAACGCTCTGGAGCAGGTTTTCATCAAGGATCTCTCTGTACTTTGCTCCGTTCATCTTTCCCTCGTTCCTGACTAGTCTCCCAGTTCCTACCGCTGAAAAACATCACCACAGCATGATGCTGCCACCACCATGCTTCACCGTAGGGATGGTGCCAGGTTTCCTCCAGACGTGATGCTTGGTATTCAGGCCAAAGAATCATGTTTCTCATGTGAGAGTCTTTTAGGTGCCTTTTGGCAAACTCTAAACTGGCTGTCATGTGCCTTTTTACTGAGGATTTGCTTACGTCTCGCCTCTCTACCATGAAGGCCTGATTGGTGGAGTGCTGCAGAGATGGTTGTCCTTCTAGAAGGTTCTCCCATCTCCACAGAGGAACTCTGGAGCTCTGTCAGAGTGACCAACAGTTTCTTGGTCACCTCCCTGACCAAGGCCCTTCTCTTCCCATTTCTCAGTTTGGCCGGGCGGCCAGCTCTAGGAAGTCTTGGTGGTTCCAAACTTCTTCCATTTAAGAATGATGGAGACTGTGTTCTTGGGGACCTTCAATGCCGCAGAATTTATTTTGTACCCTTCCCCAGATCTGTGCCTCGAAACAATCTTGTCTCGGAGCTCTACAGACAATTCCTTCGCTGCAGAACTTATTTACACGCCAGTCTAAAACCCTATCCCCGCACCGAATGGCGGCTCCCTGGTTTGCTACTATGGTTCAGACTTTATTAGGTAGAAGTGGAGAGGTCCATCACGTTAGGGTGGGGGTGGGGATGGTGTGATGTGTGCTGTGATGTGTGCTGCGTAGCTTTGTTGAAACCTTTTTATGATGCCATTATTAAGGAAGTTAGTTATCTCACCTGTTGCTTGTTGTTGTTGCAGCCAGAGCCTGAGTTGTCCTCAAAGCACCACTCATTCCACTCATTCATTCAAAGCACCACTCAATGACAGATGACTTTTCACTCAAGTACGGAAATAAATCGATGCAGTAGTAGACATTGCATCTGTTGAACCCATTTATACTGTAAATGATACTCAAGTCAACTAGTATTTTGAATTGGCCATTTTATTCAGAACCAGATGATATTTGACAACAGATTACTGCAGACAGGAGATGTTGTAAACAGTGGAGGCTCTTCATTGGAGGAAAGGTAGGACCATCCCCCTCAGTGAATTTCATAAACATTTAAATAGTGAAACATTTCAAAAGTTATCCTTTTTAGATAACATACTAAATATATTCACGTCACCAAATAACTGAATTTAACACACTGTTTTCAATGGAGGTCTTCAGTAGGCTCAACAGCACTCTGTAGGGTAGCACCGTGGTTTAGCCGGAGGACAGCTAGTTTCCATCCTCTTCTGGGTACATTGACTTCAATACAAAACCTAGGAGGCTCCCACCCCCTTCCAGCTAGCTAGTTGAGCCTACTCAAACACCCAGCTCAAACAGAGAGGGATGGTATGTTACCTAGCTGACAATGGTTATCCAACTCTAGAACTCTTCCAAGTCAAGGTAAGCTTTTGGCTTTATTAATTTATTGCCACCGGGGCTCGCCGGTGTAACTGCTAAACTGCTTGCTAACTGTACACTGTACTGCATGATTGTAGCGAATTTACTAAGGCATTAGTTATAGTAGCTATGTTATTGACTTGACGTTAGTTAATATGGTGACAACTATCTAAGCTGTAAGGGAAAAGGTGTGAGGAGGAGAGCGTGTCGATCACAGGAGGTTGGTGGCATCTTAATTGGGGAGGACTGTCTCGTAGTAATGGCTGGAGCGTTATCAGTGGAATGTTATGAAATAAATCAAACACATTGTTTCTATGTGTTTGATGCAATTTCATTCGCTCTGTTCCAGACATTATTATGAAGCGTCTTCCCCTCACCAGCCTCCTGAGTCACGTATCCCCCCCGGTACTGATGCTCATTCAGTTCACCAGTTCCGGAGGTCTACGTCACAGACTTTCTAGGCTTCACTGAATGGGATTCATTATCATCAACCCCGGACTGTCTTGTCTGATTATACACACCTGGTTCCCATTTCCCCTGATTAGTATGTTATATATGTGCCCTCTGTTCCCTCTGTCTTTGTTGGTTATTGTTCCTATGTCCGTTGGTGCTGTGCGTGCCTATGCGTTGGTGCAGCTGTTATGCTGCATGCTATATATATATTGTGTATTACGGGTATTGTCCCGTGGTGTTTAACGAGGTTTACCCTCACCCTTTTGTTTGGGTACAGCCCAGTGTTTTTGTATATGTGTTTGTTATGAGTGTATGAAAAACCCCTATTGTGTATTCCTACGCCTGTCTCCAAAATCCTTTATACACTGTGGCGTAGATGCAAGAAGGAATTATACAACGATCTGGCTGGCTGCTATGAAAGTGAGATGTGTTTGTGTGTGATCAGGGACGTATTTATTCCTCCAATTCTGTTGAATAACATCCGTTAAACGTAAGCAAATGGAACAAAACGGAGATAAACATAACTGAATTTGTTCAATAGAAACTCTCGTTTGCAACTGCTGGACTGATTACACCCTAGATCAAGCTAAACGCAGGCAAGATTGTGCAAGGCGGTATTGAATGTGTAAGTGTCTGTCACCTTCAAATTTCTCTCGATCTGTGCACCTACAGTATGTTGTAAACTTTCATTCATAGGATAGGTTGTAGCAACTTCATGATGGGTGTAGGGACAATTTGAGGATCATGTAGTAGTCTAAACCTATCGATGTTACATTGAGCTGGGTGAATGGAAAATGAATGACAGTCATCCAATATGCTGTAATAGAAATAAGGCGATGCTCATTAAAAAAATGATCATCCTCCCTCATCTTAAACGGCACCGACCGCCACTAGTTGAAACATACGTCTTGAGTCCCCCTCAGTGTAAACATCTGAGTGGTTTTAGCTGCTAACCTCTGACCCCTTCTTAGGGTCGGTGGCATCTAAAACATGCGACAGGGGACAGCTCTGTGGTGGGTGGTCTCACGACGACCAGGTGACAGAAAGACCCTCTTGGTGACACCCCCTGGTGTGTCTTGGGCTTGGGAATGGCAAGAGGGCAGGAGAGTTCCTGACCCATTAACCCTCACACCCTTGTACCCTTTACCACCTTTATACTTTTCATTTGACATTTTGAGTAACCGGAGCTGTATATGAGAGATTTAGAATTTTGACCGTTCATTCGTGTTGTGTGAGGCTTTATTTAGCCTAGGTTATTTAGCATACAGATGTAGGATCTGAATTTGATCACAGCAGGAAATGCACATTTGTCATGTATTTAAGGTTTGAAAAGGCTTCTAAAGTTATAATCCACATACTACACTGAACAAAAATATAAACACAACATGTAAAGGGTTGGTTACATTTTTCATGACCTGAAATGAAAGATCCCAGAAATGTTCCATTCACACAAAAAGCTTATTTATCTCAAATGTTGTCGACAAAATCCCTGTTAGTGAGCATTTCTCCTTTGCCAAGATAATCCATCCACCTGACAGGTAAGCCATATCAAGAAGCTGATTAAATAGCAGTCGGTGAGTTTAATACGAACAAACAAAGTGAATACACGAACTAGAGTAGTGTCTGAACATGAACACAATTTAATTTAAGCAATGTCATTTTGAATGCATAGAGATCCTGTGACGAGATCCTGAAGCCCATTGTCTTGCCATTCATCCAGTGCCATGACCTCATATTTCAGCATGATAATGCACAGCCCCATGTCGCAAGGATCTGTACACAACTGCTGGAAGCTGAAAATGTCCCAGTTCTTCCATGGCTTGCATACTTCGCAGACATGCCACCCATTGAGCATGTTTAGGATGCTCTAAATTGACGATGATGACAGCATGTTCCAGTTCCTGCCAAAATCCACCAACTTCGCATAGCCTTTGAAGAGTAGTGTGACAACAATCCACAGGTCACAATCAACAGCCTGATCAACTCTATGCAAAAGAGATGTGTCACGCTGCATGAGGCAAATGGTGGTTACCAGATACTGACTGGTTTTCTGATCACTGGCCTTACCTTGTTTTTTTTAAGTATCTGTGACCAACAGATGCTCATCTCTATTCCCAGTCATGTGAAATCCATAGATTAGGGCCAAATTAATTTATTTCAATTGACTGATTTCCCTGTATGAACTGTAACTCAGTAAAATCTTTGAAATTGTTGCATGAATATTTTCCTGCTGCAGCAAACTGGCTCAAATTACGATCATATATCTGTATTCTGGAATGTAGTGGGTTAACATCATTTAATTAACCTCAGCATTTTTTAAAAATATCTAAAGAAGTTCAATGCTGCTCTTATTTCAGTATCAGGCTAAGTTGAAATGGATGTCAATTACCAGATGGATGACAATCCAAGGTGATGTCCATTCAGTCTGCAAACAAAATGAGTGGGTGCTAGCTATTAGTGCGCTTGTGTGCCAACTGGCCAGTACAAAGATGTATCTCTGTACACTACTTCCATCCAGTTATATTTGACCCAGAGGGGTGTGGTAAAACATTCTATCTAAAGAGCGAAATGTGACATTAAGCCGGCGGACTATGTGTGTTTCCTACAGGGGCTGGCGTCTTCTTCCTATCGTCCATGGAGGGAGAGCAGATCAGCTTTCTGTTCGACTGCATCGTCAGGGGCATCTCCCCCACTAGAGGCCCTTTTGGACTGAGGCCAATCCTGCCTGGTCAGTACCAAAGGTGTTTACTGCTGGCTATACAGCTTGCCCAAACAAGTACATACAGACCAGGGTGGTGAATTTATAGTACATGACATATGGGAGTTAGGAGTATTTTTATCACATTTCTGGGCATTTTAAATGGAGAATATGTATGAAATGTAGCCTTAATGTATCCTTGTGGTCATTCTGAGGTAAGTTATGTAGAGGGATATTATCCATTGCCCTTTCGCCTTCTGACTTGGCAAACACTTTAATCAAACACTTGCTGTCTTAATTCAAACAAGCGTACTTCTACACCTGCATTGCTTGCTGTTTGGGGTTTTAGGCTGGGTTTCTGTACAGCACTTTGAGATATCAGCTGATGTACGAAGGGCTACATAAATAAATTTGGTTTGATTTGATTTGATTCTTCAAGAGATACTTTGTGTGGGATTTATCCTCACTATAATAGTGGCCCACCATGTGCTTTCTGGAATGCAGCCACTTCCAGAGGTTGTTACTCTGAGACCCATGGATTCCATCCAATGTACTTTGATCCAGCAGCATTATGACTGACAGCTGTTATATACATAATTGGATTAGCTGGGTACAGACTATAATATTAGTGAATATAATTTGATAACCACTGGACTAACTGTACCGCAAGCAGCGTATACAATGGGGCCACCTTATACATATGTAATAGGATAACCACTGTAATAACTGTAATTATAGCAGCAAATTCAATCCAGTCACCTCTGTATAGTCTGTCGCGCCGTGAGAGAGGTACAGTAGGGGTTAGGGTGGGCACTGCAGCTGTGGCTTGTCCCACTGGGTGTTCCTGGTTTCACACATCCTCTCGCCCAATCAGGCATTGAGCTCATCTCCTATTATTGTTGTCTGTAGTAGAATAAATAGCAGGGGACGATGTCAGAGGGAGAGCGGGAGGTCAAAGTCACAGTTCACACAAGCAGAGCACACCAAACCCTTCTAATCACTCTGGGCATGTGTGTAACCTCATCCCCAGGATTCCTGTGTCACTGCGCCCCCAACCCCACCACCAAAAGCACACACTCTGTGCCTCTCTCTTTGTCTCTTTCACATTTTCCCCTTGCTTTGCCCCCCCCCATTTCTTTCTCTCTCTCTCTCTCTCTCTCTCTCTCTCTCCTCTCTCTCTCTCTCTCTCTCTCTCTCTCTCTCTCTCTCTGTGTGTGTGTTTCTAATATCCCTACTCTCCTGTAAACACCACTGATCCTTCTCATGCAAAGGGAACATGGTTGTTGACAAGAAGCTGAAGCAGATGTCAGCTGTTACATCTAGTTGATTGCAGTCCTTTCGGGAACTGATAGATATGCCGGTATCACATAAATGGCAATCCTTTTGAAATTCTCATGGTAGTCTTTTGCCATTTGTATGTCATTTTCCACACTACTTGCACAATCAAAATGACAATGACCCTTGGAAATGACCCTTGGCAACATATTGGTTGACCAGGAAATCAATGTAACTTAGCAATAACAGCTGACCTTGGGTTGGGACTAAGGTAACTTACATTAGATCCTCGGCGCGGTACTAATGATCCATAGCCACACCATCTCCATTACGCGTACCACAGGGGCCACGTGGCAAGCAGTGCTATTAATAAACACATGTAGTGTTGCACAAACAGCAAGGTGTACCCCTGTGTGACCCTGTTCTGTATTACCTCACTAAAGGCCTGGTGTTTTCACCCTCACAGATAGAGGGCGTCGTGACAGGATAACGATAGCACGATAGCACTCAGTACTGGGTCATGTTCAGTAAGGCACACCGTAGCAAAAGGATTTGCATAGGAACACAAACATCTGTATTCATTTTGGATACGTTCAGGTATTACCTTTCGGTTTGACTTCGTTTAAGGTCCGTTTTCTTCCTACCCCCCCCACACACACACACAAAAAGCCCAAACAAGCTAATTGAAGTAATATCTGGGAATATTCTGGTCAGTCTCAGTGAATGTAAAACAGTTAGGAGGGGAGACTGAAAACTGGATTGAGTGAAGTAGCACAGTGAAGTAGCAGCGAATATGTTAAATGAGTAACTAATGAGAATGGAGAACCTCAAGTTTGAAAAAAATCACTTTACACGTTTTCAGCTTAATCACCTTATATATATTTTCAGTCTAATACGGATGTTTACTTACTTCCGTAACTCTTCCTCAGAAGCATGCTGCTTTAACTGTCCTCTCGACCGAAAGGATTTGATTGGTTGACGATGACATTGGCCTACGTCTCACCTTATGCTGTGCAGAATATCAGATCTCAACAACGATTGGAGAAGTGTTTAACATCTCCGGTACCACATCCTTATGATATACACTGCTCAAAAAAATAAAGGGAACACTTAAACAACACAATGTAACTCCAAGTCAATCACACTTCTGTGAAATCAAACTGTCCACTTAGGAAGCAACACTGATTGACAATAAATTTCACATGCTGTTGTGCAAATGGAATAGACAACAGGTGGAAATTCTAGGCAATTAGCAAGACACCCCCAATAAAGGAGTGTTTCTGCAGGTGGTGACCACAGACCACTTCTCAGTTCCTATGCTTCCTGGGTGATGTTTTGGTCACTTTTGAATGGTGGCGGTGCTTTCACTCTAGTGGTAGCATGACACGGAGTCTACAAAACACACAAGTGGCTCAGGTAGTGCAGCTCATCCAGGAGGGCACATCAATGCGAGCTGTGGCAAGAAGGTTTGCTGTGTCTGTCAGCGTAGTGTCCAGAGCATGGAGACGATACCAGGAGACAGGCCAGTACATCAGGAGACGTGGAGGAGGCCGTAGGAGGGCAACAACCCAGTCGCAGGACTGCTACCTTCTTCTTTGTGCAAGGAGGAGCAGGAGGAGCACTGCCAGAGCCCTGCAAAATGACCTCCAGCAGGCCATAAATGTGCATGTGTCTGCTCAAACGGTCAGAAACAGACTCCATGAGGGTGGTATGAGGGCCCGACGTCCACAGGTGGGGGTTGTGCTTACAGCCCAACACCGTGCAGGACGTTTGGCATTTGCCAGAGAACACCAAGATTGGCAAATTTGCCACTGGCGCCCTGTGCTCTTCACAGATGAAAGCAGGTTTACACTGAGCACATGTGACAGTCGTGACAGAGTCTGGAGACGCCGTGGAGAACGTTCTGCTGCCTGAAACATCCTCCAGCGTGACCGGTTTTGCGGTGGGTCAGTTATGGTGTGGGGTGGCATTTCTTTGGGGGGCCACACAGCCCTCCATGTGCTCGCCAGAGGTAGCCTGACTGCCATTAGGTACCGAGATGAGATCCTCAGACCCCTTGTGAGATCATATGCTGGTGCGGTTGGCCCTGGGTTCCTCCTAATGCAAGACAATGCTAGACCTCATGTGGCTGGAGTGTGTCAGCAGTTCCTGCAAGAGGAAGGCATTGATGCAATGGACTGGCCCGCCCGTTCCCCAGACCTGAATCCAATTGAGCACATCTGGGACATCATGTCTCGCTCCATCCACCAACGCCACATTGCACCACAGGCTGTCCAGGAGTTGGCGGATGCTTTAGTCGAGGTCTGGGAGGATTGTGCTTATTTTGGACAGATTTGGGGGAGTGAAACCTCTCTCTTTGCCTCTTCCTCTCTTTTGCAAAAGAGACATGTTAGAATGCCTGACTGAAATATGTAACAAATACCAAAAAAATTGAAAGGTGTTAGAACTGTTATGATAAAATGCGGTACATGATTGTTTGGTTGTGGGACACGGGACGAAGCGTTAAAATGCGGGACTACACATTCCGGGACATGTAATCACCCTAATCACAGCGGCCCCTCAAGAATTCATTGGCACACTGGTGATTTATGTGCACATCTTTCCCAGTGTCACCTCATGCACCTAATGCAGCAGGCAGAAAATGAACGCCTGAGCAGCGCTTCTTTCTTTCTAGTCCTGTCAGGGGATGTTCTCTTCTGCACTGTTGAACCAATCCAGTAAATGTGGAGGAGGAGTTAAGATAGAGTGTTGCCTTGTTAACGTCCAAAAGGGGAAGTCACGTCACAGGCTCTCTTTCCATTTCCCCTGAAAACTGGATGCATCCGAGCCTCAATACGAGACACTCTGCGTCACTCTTTTGATCCCATGTCACTGTGACATCAGAAAGGCACCCAAGGTTAACCTCTCCTCACAGATAATTATGTATACTATTATCAGTAGGCCTCCTCTATCGAGATTTACGACTATTAATCAACAAACATAAAACAGAATTTTGTCCTTTCCACTGAATTGTCTCACAAGGGCCTGCATAAACGGATATATTATTTTAGAATACTGTAGTAAATGACCAAATAGCAGTAGAATATTGTTTATTGGAATTACTTTATCATTGCTATGGTGTGTTATTGATACTATGTATTGTTGTTGACTGTTGACTACTATTAAAATAAAGGTAAAGTAATATGAATACCGTTGTGTTTCACGCCGACAGACCCCAACGCCGCCGCCAACCAGGCCTACTCTGAGGAGAGGGTAAACCATGAGGCCCAGGAGCTGGAGAAACGCCTTAGCATGCTGTCTCACCAGAGCAGCACAGGTGCGTTACCTCACCGTTCAGTCTATTCCAGCCATTAGAATGAACCTGTCCTTCAATGCAAAACCATCACAGTCATTGCGCTGTCCTGAAAGTACTCTATCTTGAAAACTTGACTGCTGACATGCACCCTTTTTGGAGGGATTGTATGAACAATGGGCTAATGAACATACTACTACAATATAGTTTATGAGTGAAAAAAAGGGACACCAGCATCCACTGCTCACCATTCATCTTCCTTCAACAATTTATGGAACATGTGTTAGAGTTAGTATTCTCCATGACTAATCCATGGGAAATGATACATTGCCCAGTAATGGTGCTTGTTGCATTACCGTAACTTTCTAAAAGCAAGTTTCTATAGCGTCATGTATAAATGTGTCTTATGTTGTTGATTTATTGTGAGTATTGTGACTGTGACTACCAGTCAGACAAGTGAGGAGACCTATTTTGGATAATCTGATGTTATGCTTTATTGATGTGCTTGTGTAGATAAGGTGTATAAGTAATAGTTTTGTTTTTGTAGAATGAATAATCTGTTTTCTTATGTGGTTTTGGAAGCCTCCTCCACGTATGGTCTGTCTGTGGCGGGAGACGACCGCAGCATATCAGGCTCCTCTGACACCTCCGACACCAGCCAATCAGACTCCAGCATCGGCAGCCGGCTGGCCATTTGGACTGAGCCCGTCACAACAAGCTCCGCCCCCACAGAGACCATCATTGGCCAGTCTGGGCCCAAGGTGGCCTTACAGGCCGATGATAAACTGTCCGTCATCCAGGTGGGCGGAGCTCGTGCAGTAGCCAAGCCCCCTCGGTCCCGGCAGCTGCAGGAGATTGGTCGACAGAGCTCATCCGACAGCGGCATCGCCACAGGAAGCCACTCCTCCTACTCTGGGAGTTTCTCCTCCTATGCAGGTAGCCTGGACATTGGTTCTGGGGGGGATGACTTTGGCTCCCTGCTCAGCCTGCCCCCTCACCTGGACCTGGCCCCCTGTACATGCCCCCCAGCCCCAGGACAGGAGTACCAGGTACCCACGTCACTGAGATACCTCTACGACACCCCCCGGAATCTACTGCAGGGGGGAACAGGAGGGGCCAGGAGGCATCAGACCTCCACGACATCTAAGGACCAGGCGGGTAGTTCACCCCAATCACACCCATCATGTAAGTCAGTACAGAGGGAAAAAGAGGGTCCTCTCGGGGGTCGCTCGGACACTGTTGCCAGGCGCTCGATGGCTGATCTCTTACAGGGCCACTCAGAGGAGAGTAAGAGCGGGGTGGCGCCCTCTAGTGACAGTCAACATCCAGACTCCTATCAGATATGCAGCAGTTCCCAAGCCACTGCCTCCAAAACCCTCCTAACCATCTGCGCCACCTGTGGAGGATTCAAGGTACAGACAGCTGGGGTTATTGTATTTCCTTAATTCCTTCCAAGCTAGCACATAACATTCTGAGAACCATATGTTTCTTAGAGCTTGGTGAGAGGTTGGTTGTCCTATTGTTATTTTGCATACAAACTTGTACAGTACTTTAGCATAACGTTTTCTTCAGGTTTCCTTATAGTTCTATTTAAATTAATGTTCTCAGAACATTAAGAAAACATACCAATAGAACATTTGTAACATTCCAAAATGATTATTATTATAAAAACATATACATTCCGTTCTCAGCGTCAACAAAACTCTCTCTATCCTCTGTCTCGTTAAGTGTGTTCAGCTGTGTTGGCTGCACCCACTAATTGGCCACACCTGATCATAATGAGTGCTTGTTTTCTTTGAAATGTGGTCAGTTTGAATAGACTAAAAGGAACAGCTTTGTATGAGTAATAAACATGGCATGCTAGCTCCATCCTGGTGGGGCAGTGGATTATTGCCATAGATAGAGAACAGAAGATCATAGGTTAGAGTCTCACTGACCCCCATGCCACAATAAAAATAAATGTGTTTGAATTAATAAACACATTTATTTCCATATGTTCTGTGCATGCAGTTCAAAACAGTTGAGCTAGCATTCTTATTAAAATATTTTCTCATAATGTCATTTAATTACATTCAAATAACTTATAATTTATATTCCCAGAATCTTAATAAAACCTCTCAGGAAAACTTTCAGGGAATCATAGTAAAACATTCTCAGAATCTCCCTGCAACCACAAAATTAACGGTCCCAGAAAAGGCGACAGTTTTACTTCTGTTCTCAGGACAATAAAATAACTTTCCGTTTTACTGGTCAGAAATCGTACAGCTTCGTTCCCAGAACCAACGAGAAAACAAAAATGTACGTTCCCACAACTTCCAAGGAACCAAATGTGCTAGCTTGGTTGTGTGTCCTCTCTCCTGACTTTCTTCTCAAAACGTATTGGAGTGGAGGAACTTTTGATCCTCTCCAATGCGTTTTGTGAAGGAGGCGCGAGGAGAGTAGACACGATGAATTAAGGAAATACAATTGAGATGCTGCCCTGGTTACTTTTATTACTCTATGGTTGAAAAGTGTACCCTTTGTTTATTTTCATCCAATTTACTGTATTCCACTGGTTCATCTCACATCATGAGATGAACATCATCAAATTGATACAGTTTGGGCCAAAATGTTACATTTCTTCAGAATTGCTTTGTTTGTCTCATGAGTACCAACTACCAAAGTACAAAAATACTGTCAGCAGCTTTCGATTAGACTTCATCATTCAGATTCACAAACAAAGCAGTCTTTGACAGAAGAATTTATGGCAATTGCTTCCTTTTTTGGTTTGTATCTGAATTTTTGCATTAAAAAACATAGCTCCCTCCCACTCTCATATACTGTAGCATGTCCATCCAACTCCAACTCAGTCTTTTCTGCAGCTCTGCTCCTCTTGTATAACAAGTCTTTATAACAGCTTGTATGACTGCAAGTAAGGCTTAGTCATCTTGGTATCACCTGTTGCCGGCTATAGCTGTCAATATGGCCTTTACTGTGAAATCTCACAGCAATTGGTGTTGGAACATTAACATTATTGCTGCCTGTCTGTCTGGCAAGGTGTGCACTCTACTAGCCATTTGAGGGTCTAGCTGTCCTTTCACTCAAAAAGATCTGGACATGCTTCTCTGTGCGTAGATGTTGTTCTTATAGTCTCTCAAACACTCCCATCTCTGTAAGAAGTGTCTTCATAAGAGCCTCTGTGTCACCATAATTACGGCTCTTCTAATTGGGCCTCCATTTTGGGATTGTAATATCAGTCTGGGTTGTCTTGGGCTTTTCCAACGGATACTCTTCTTCTCTCTCTTTGAGGTCATCCAAGTGCAAGAAATTGATTTGAACTTCTTCTCGTCGCAGACTTTTTCTTCCCCCGTCTTTGCTTGTTCTGGAAACTAGAAAGGATAGCCCTTCCGTTTGATCTTTGAAGATGAATCTCGTTTACAAGTGATTTACAACATAAAGCCTCATACTCATATACTTTGAAAGAGGACATATTCATACAGAGTATGACGTGATTAGATCCCAATTTATTAATAAAAAATTATCTGTGGAATAAAATAACTGATTATAGTCATTGATCTTTTTTTTGTCATCCACAATATACCTCTTTTATTAAACATTGCTTTTGATTATATTAAAAAGACATCCAAATCAATGAATAACAAAGTGCTTTTCTTTTGTCAAAGTGGGTCTCTTTTACTCTCTGATGAAACAGCTTCAATTGATGTTTATGTTTTTTTACTACCCCGTATATGAGTGACTTTCTATTGATTGTTTAAACTTAGAGCCCCATCTGCTGGTGGTGCATTTAGACATTAATCATCCAAAACTGGTTGGAGAGACACATTTATCAAGGTTCATTTCTGATGATCTTTGTAGAAAACAAAAATGTCATTTCTGTTGTTTCCTCTGACTTTTCTTAAGTCTAGCCTTCAGTCTCTTTGAAGGATATTTCCCGAGAGTGATGTAAAGCTCCAGCCTTACAGTGCAACAATTCCTCTGTTAGTTGCCTAGCACCAGTCCTATGGGATAAAGCATTGTGTGGGTGGACATCTATCAACACAGTTGTAATACTCAACCTCAGTTATCAGCTAGGAAAACAAAGACCCTTAAGGGCCCATGGGTTCCAATAACTCATTGTAACTCTATGTGAACAAGCCATAGCAGCTCTCATGTTTTTACCAATACACAATGCCCTAGTAGTATTCATTGAAAGACTCTGGCACAAAAATAATATTGTGAAAGGAACTGTACCTGCTGACACTGGTTCATCTAGTTATTGAAGATGTTCTCTTTCCTCATCTTCTCACAGGGGACTCCACTCTCCTACACTGGGGGCTCAGCAATGCCAGCCGTACCAGGTAAGTCAGCTCCACTAGGTGTGTGTGCGCACCCGATGCAATGATTTCCCTTCAATATCCCTGTCCAAGCATGAATAGATTTTTTAGACCTGTGTTTACTTTGCAGCGTGTTTAGATAAGTCGTTTGTTCTTATGAATGAATCCAATGAATTATTAAACCGATGTGCAGATTTCCTAACCTGTATAACTAGAAAAGAGATGCGTTAAGCTCCAAGGACATAACCTATGGACTGAGGATTGGCAATTTTGCCTCAGAACCTCCCATTTTGAAAATCCAGCAGGTGAAAGTATTGATAAGTGTCCGTGCAGACCCAACAGCAGCTCCTCAGAATATATCAAGGTTGACGCACTGAGGAAAACTACAGAGACCACGTCCGCACCTGCCTCAGTGACCAATCACAGCTCTGAGAAGCTAAAGATGAGGAATGAGGGATCAGCACCTTTACAGAAGAAAGGCAAGGGGAAATTAGCTGACGTCTTAGCAGACCTATTAGGCATAGGCACAGACCTATTAGGCACATCCGGAGAGCCAGGTACAAAGACAAACAACCTGAATCTTTATGAATCAATGGCTTCTGCTTTGGGACGTGAGCTTAGATCCCAACAACCTGTTATCAACTGTGAACTTTTGTGTGATCTGAACTCAGCAAGACAAGGGGACAAAGGGACTATCATTTACGAAAATTGCTTCAAGTGCAAGAAAGGGGAGGAATGCCACCCGCCTCCTTGGGGGACACCAGCATTTCCCCGGAACAGCTTTGTCCTACAGGTTGGTCAAATGCACCACAGTGGTGTATGTTTTGGACAGCCACTACCCTCTGAGCCCTTGAAGAACAGTGTGGACTGTGAAAAGACATCTAATGAAGAGCAGCCTATTGAAGTGCAACTGCTGGACCCTACACTCCAAGATGGAGACCTTCCATGTGTGGAGGTGAAAGATCATTCAGTATTGGTTGAAGGTAAGAGAATGCCCACGACTGATTTATTCTTCTCCTCTCTTCATGGAATGAACTTCATGCTAACAAACAAAGTCAGCCTCTTCCTTCCTGGCTTCCTCCTTCCTTCCTTCTCATCTGCGCCCCTAAAATAGTTTCTTTAATGTTTTCCTCCCTGTTCTTTTCTTTGACTTTAATTTAAAAAATATCCTTTCGTCTTCGTTTCCTCTGTTTTTTGGGGGACTATTTCTCCTCCCTCTGCAAGCTGGTGATGGCTCTATGTTCTCTCCATGCTGTGTTCATTTTGTGATTGAGCTGCTTTGAAGGTTGGGATAGATGCAGAGAAGCTCAACCAGCTGCTGCAGTATGAAACAAAATGTGACTAGATACAATGGCATTTTACATGACTGTGACAGTACACAAGAAAATTACAAACTGAAATGACTATTGTCATATTTGTTCAGCATGACCCCAGATTGTATAGCATCGCTCTGACAGTTATTTAGACTATGTGGTTTTGTGGAGGTTTCCATTTGTACTGGAAACTACATCAGGGCCACTGTGTTGGCTGCTGTGCTCGTAACAAAGCCATCCCCATGAGTAATACAGCACTTATCCCAACCACACTAGGGAGCTCTAGACAACATCAACAATGTAATGCTATATCCTGTCCTCTGACATGTTGCGGTCTTGTACAACGATGATTAATCTGTCCCTTGCAATCGTCTTCCAAGTCGTTTCCCATCCTTGGATCAAACAGGTTATGTGTGTTTGGGGACCGAGAGACGCCGCTTCGACTGCATTAGTTCACAGCATGTAGTAGACGAAAAGGAGAACATGACATAGGGATCTTATCCTCACCGGCTGTACTGCAGTGTAATAGGAGTCTGTTGTATTGTTGCACATCTCAATCGCACTTTATTTCCCTCTTTCCACCAGACAAGAAGCAGAAGAGTAAGGAGGAGAGGCACAAAGTCGAGTATGAGATCATGGAGAGCCGGGCGTTGGAGAAGAGTTCAGAGGTGGAGCATCAGGAAGTGGGATTACTCAATCCTCTTAAGATCATCACACTCACCTGTTTCAATTGTATTCTTACTATGGTCCAAACTTATAATTATATACCTGTGAGGCCAATGTCTGTGAAAGAAAGAGGAATACTTTAAAGGGTGTACACTGCAGTATGGAAGTCCTTTATAACAGCAAGATATGACAGGGCTGTTTATACTGCTTTTATAATTGTCCCATACATTTAGTATATGCCATTTCCTTGTGAGACTGGCATTTAACATGAGTGGAACAAACATTGGCAAATGTCAACAATGTTCATTTAATGTCAGCAATGCTCAGACAATAATGCTCTTAAGTAAGTTACAGTTCTTTTTGTGAGGACTGTGGAAGTCAGTGTAACATAGTGTTATGGTACTGTAGGGCAGAACAGACAGAACACATTGTGTGAGAGTGTTACCTCAGTCACATCCCACTTTTCAGTCAGACAGAGGGCAATGAGGATGCACCTTTCCACCATGTTTTCACACCAGAGACTAGCAAAACCTCCGGAACACTTGACTCAGTCGGAAAGGCATGAATAAGCTTCAATAAGGACAAGAGACACTTCAGGCTACATGATTTTTTTCAACTTAAGTAGACAAGTCTGTGAGGTTTCATTCAGTACACTCAAATTAGTCAAGTCTAAATCTAACTCGAGTGCCTCCAGTGAACTGTTAAATAGAGATTAGCATTTGTCTGCGGTATGATTTTGTTTTACTCAACATGGACTGAAATCTTTGTAATTAATTCAAGCCTCAGGCTTGACCTTAGTTAGATGTAGCGTAAGCTACCACTTAGAAACCAGCATCTTATTTACTGTGTACTGTGTCTTTCAGCCAGAAGAGAAAAGCAAGTACGAGCTGATGGGCAGTTGTGGACAACAACGGTTCCTTCATGAGACTGAAGGTGAGTGTGTTTTATGTTCCAGTGTAGAGGACTGTGCAGGACTGATTTCTCCATCCCACTCCTGTCCACTCTCGCAGGTTTTTATACTGGACCTGCCCACTCTGCAAAAATATCCTAAGAAACAGAATAAATTACCAGCGATTCTCAAGTTGCCCATTATATGAGGCTATCAGTATTACTGGGCTATATCTGCTAATATGCTAGACGTAGTTTGAAGAGAGCTGAGTTGGAGAGAGAGCCGACACTTTCTCTTGAGCTGCGTTTTACATATATCCTTTTTTGGAACGGGGCGATATTCAGACGGAGACAAATATGGGTGATCAATATTTATTTCCTGGCAATGTAGTAAACTGTAGCCTAATCATATTTAGGAAGTACATTTCCTTGGAAAGATACATGTCCAGTGCCTACTCTTATTTAATTTAAGAGTCTATATGACTCACCCGTGTGCACCTGTCAATCTAAGTAACCTAATAAAATATTCCCCATCAAAATCTGTCAGTTTAAGATAGAGATATCAGGTTTTTTGCATTGGGCTGCATCTCAATCCACCACATCTGCCTATGTCCTTCCGCATCTGCGGTGGGAGGTGGCCGAGATACAGCTGTCAGACCGGTCTCCTCGCGATAACGTCTGTAGCGTCCAAGCGGTTTGGCCTAGACTCTATGGAAAGGGGAGACGGAACATGATGGCGTTCTCCGTTTTGCTGCTCACAGAGTGTCACAGGACTCATCTGAAGTCGGTAATGCTGATGTGCCAACTTCTGTCTGTAGGATCTGAAACGTTTGCTGTTCTGGTTAGTGTTTATTGGCTTATTTCACTGTAGAGCCTCTAGTCCTGCTCACTATACCTTATCCAACCTATTAGTTCCACCACCCACACATGCAATGACATCTCCTGGTTTCAATGATGTTTCTAGAGACAATATCTCTCTCTTCATCACTCAATACCTAGGTTTACCTCCACTGTATTCACATCCTACCATACCTTTGTCTGTACATTATACCTTGATGCTATTTTATCGCCCCCAGAAACCTCCTTTTACTCTCTGTTCCAGACGTTCTAGACGACCAATTCTTATTGCTTTCAGCCGCACCCTTATTCTACTCCTCCTATGTTCCTCTGGCGATGTAGAGGTGAATCCAGGCCCTGCAGTGCCTAGCTCCACCCTATTCCCCAGGCGCTCTCTTTTGACGACTTCTGTAACCGTAATAGCCTTGGTTTCATGCATGTTAACATTAGAAGCCTCCTCCCTAAGTTTGTTCTATTCACTGCTTTAGCACACTCTGCCAACCCGGATGTTCTAGCTGTGTCTGAATCCTGGCTTAGGAAGACCACCAAAAATTCAGAAATTTTAATTCCAAACTACAACATTTTCAGACAAGATAGAACTGCCAAAGGGGCGGTGTTGCAATCTACTGCAAAGATAGCCTGCAGTGTTCTGTCCTACTATCCAGGTCTGTACCCAAACAATTTGAACTTCTACTTTTAAAAATCCACCTCTCTAAAAACAAGTCTCTCAACGTTGCCGCCTGCTATAGACCACCCTCTGCCCCCAGCTGTGCTCTGGACACCATATGTGAACTGATTGCCCCCCATCTATCTTCAGAGCTCGTGCTGCTAGGCGACCTAAACTGGAACATGCTTAACACCCCAGCCATCCTACAATCTAAACTTCATGCCCTCAATCTCACACAAATTATCAATGATCCTACCAGGTACCACCCCAAAGCCTTAAACACGGGCACCCTCATAGATATCTTCCTAACCAACTTCCCCTCTAAATACACCTCTGCTGTCTTCAACCAAGATCTCAGCGATCACTGCCTCATTGGGGCGGCAGGGTAGCCTAGTGGTTAGAGCATTGGACTAGTAACCGAAAGGTTGCAAGTTCAAATCCCTGAGCTGACAAGGTACAAAATCTGTCGTTCTGCCCTTGAACAGTTAACCCACTGTTTCTAGGCCGTCATTGAAAATAAGAATTTGTTCTTAACTGACTTGCCTAGTAAAATAAAGGTAAAATAAAAAATAAAAAAAATTGCCTGCATCCATAATGGGTCAGCGGTCAAACGACCTCCACTCATTACTGTAAAACGCTCCCTGAAACACTTCAGCGAGCAGGCCTTTCTAATTGACATGGCCGGGGTATCCTGGAAGGATATTGATCTCATCCCGTTAGTAGAGGATGCCTGGATATTTTTTTTAAATGCCTTCCTAACCATCTTAAATAAACATGTCCCACTCAAGAAATTTAGAACCAGGAACAGATATAGCCCTTGGTTCTCCCCAGACACGACTGCCCTTAACCAACACAAAAACATCCTATGGCGTTCTGCATTAGCATCGAACAGCCCCCGTGATATGCAGCTGTTCAGGGAAGCTAGAAACCATTATACACAGGCAGTTAGAAAAGCCAAGGCTAGCTTTTTCAAGCAGAAATTTGCTTCCTGCAACACTAACTCAAAAAAGTTCTGGGACACTGTAAAGTCCATGGAGAATAAGAACACCTCCTCCCAGCTGCCCACTGCACTGAAGATAGGAAACACTGTCACCACTGATAAATCCACCATAATTGAGAATTTCAATAAGCATTTTTCTACGGCTGGCCATGCTTTCCACCTGGCTACTCCTACCCCGGTCAACAGCACTGTACCCCCAACAGCAACTCGCCCAAGCCTTCCCCATTTCTCCTTCTCCCAAATCCATTCAGCTGATGTTCTGAAAGAGCTGCAAAATCTGGACCCCTACAAATCAGCCGGGCTAGACAATCTGGACCCTTTCTTTCTAAAATTATCTGCCGAAATTGTTGCCACCCCTATTACTAGCCTGTTCAACCTCTCTTTCGTGTCGTCTGAGATTCCCAAAGATTGGAAAGCAGCTGCGGTCATCCCCCTCTTCAAAGGGGGGGACACTCTTGACCCAAACTGCTACAGACCTATATCTATCCTACCATGCCTTTCTAAGGTCTTCGAAAGCCAAGTCAACAAACAGATTACCGACCATTTCGAATCTCACCATACCTTCTCTGCTATGCAATCTGGTTTCAGAGCTTGTCATGGGTGTACCTCAGCCACGCTCAAGGTCCTAAACGATATCTTAACCGCCATCGATAAGAAACATTACTGTGCAGCCGTATTCATTGATCTGGCCAAGGCTTTCGACTGTCAATCACCACATCCTCATCGGCAGACTCGACAGCCTTGGTTTCTCAAATGATTGCCTCGCCTGGTTCACCAACTACTTCTCTGATAGAGTTCTGTTGTAATGATGTACTGTTTGGATTCTTTACATACAATAGAAATAAGCGGAATCATTTTTATGTAATTAATTTCATTATTCTTTTGGCCAAATTTCATATACACACATGTAAATTTACAAACAGAAAACCACATTTTCGTATCCTACAAAAAGAAATTGAACTGTATTTTAAGACGGTTAAATGCTCTACTAACAAAAAAGCTGTTAGAATTGTAAGTATATGCATGTCCCTTAAGGTCCTTGTGTAATTGTAATGTGATATTGTACCCCCTAGCTCGATTGTCCATTGTTTGTAATCTATGTATGCTTGTGTTCCCTCATGTGCTTTATGTATTGATTTGTTGTTAATAAAATAAAAAAATATTAAAAAAATAAAATAAAAAAATAATAAAATAAAAAATATAAAAAAAAGGGTTGATCCGTGCGTTCTGACCTCACAACGGCAGTCAAGCACCCAAGCTAACTGGCTAACGTTATCTAGTTTGCGAGCTATTTCCAGACCCAAATGAGAAAACACCTCACTCTGACCATTTTACTTTCCCTAGCAGAGCTGGTTAGGCTGTCTTCATGTTATCCAAAGCATTGGTGACTGTAACTGTGCTGCTGGCAACAATTTAATTACGCTTTTTTTGCTAATGTTTACTGACACCGGCCATATATTCAACGGGTGTTGAGCGTTCATAAATTCATCAGTTATTCTGCACTCTGGCACACTAAGAGGAGAGTGCTCTGAAATCGGAGTAGCTAGACATAATTGACAATGTCCATTGAGAGCTCACAACGACTCTACCGCTTAGGTAAGAACGACATGAATAATCAAGTCAATAAACATTGAATAGTTAGTTAGATTTTAGTTAATATACTGCCTGTCAAGTTCTATGTATTAGTAGCCAACTAACGTGAGGTAACTAGCTAACATACAGGTACATACTGCTGCAATGCTATGCGTTTCATAAGGATAGCATAGCTAACAAATTGTCAGCCAACAACGTGCAACGTAACTTATTTGCTTTATTACTTTCCTCAAAATTTTCTTAACATTTGCAATGAATTTGTATCCGTCTCGTCGGACTTCGTCTGCATATTTTCCGCCGTTTTCTTCAAATCTGAAAACGTTGTGAAGCCACGGCCATTTTCAGAAGAACTGCATTATGGACCCTAAAATCACGGAAATAGTGTCTACTGCTTCTATACTTCAAATTTTGACGTGTTTAGTACGACATCCTGGAACTTTTGGCATACTAACTATATCCATACTATGACTAATTATCATACTACAGTTGTGGCCAAAAGTTTTGAGAATGACACAAATATTAATTTCCACTGCATTTTAGCCCTGCCACAAAAGGACCAGCTGACATTATGTCAGTGATTATCTCGTTAACACAGGTGTGAGTGTTGACGAGGACAAGGCTGGAGATCACTCTGTCATGCTGATTGAGTTCGAATAACAGACTGGAAGCTTCAAAATGACGGTGGTGCTTGGAATCATTGTTACTGGCAAGGAAACACGTGCCATCATAATTTCTTTGCACAAAAAGGGCTTCACAGGCAGGGATATTGCTGCCAGTAAGATTGCACCTAAATCAACCATTACTCTATTTCATTGAGACCCATGCTCCCGCGTCAAGCACTCGAGCAGTACAATCTACTTGCCGAGCTGATTTATTTTAGGGAAAGGGATTTTTCAAAAATTAAGCTTCAATAGTGAACATACTATTAATATGCTGGCTACTGTGGATAGTCCGCAAAAAGAAAGCTACAAAAATACACGTTGGCATTTGTCTTGGCTAGCCTACTGTAGCCAGGTCGATATCTACTGTATTTTGGAATGCAATTGTTTTTAATTAAGGGGGAGAGTCTTATTTTGAGATATTCCTTTTTAGAAAGAAATATGTACAAAAATGTTATTCTAAAAAAATAGAGTAATGACTTACATTGCTAAATTATATTAAACTGATGTTTAATACATATCATAATGACCAAATATAGCCTGTTAACTGTTGAATATAGAGAGAAAGCATGCCAAGCTATAGGCTCTGCATGACCCCAATGCATTTAAAAACTACACCATGTCCGGGCCAGTAGAAATGTTGTTTGGGCCAGTAGCTTTTTGACCAACGACTAGCAACCATAGACTCCCAGTAATTGTGCTAACTACTTAACTTCATACTGCACACAGAGAAGTAGATAATAATAATAATAATAATAATATATGCCATTTAGCAGACGCTTTTATCCAAAGCGACTTACAGTCATGTGTGCATACATTCTACGTATGGGTGGTCCCGGGGATCGAACCCACTACCCTGGCGTTACAAGCGCCATGCTCTACCAACTGAGCTACAGAAGGACCACGATAAAGGGTAGGATAAATGGTCTTATTGCCAAAATCCCGAAGTATCCCTTGAATGTTGGACCATGTCATAGCCTACAAATAGGACCCATTTGGGACCTGTTTTGCCTGACCAGGTCATGAGATCTGGCAAAACTCCAGGCCCCAGAAAATAACATACATTTTGACACACCACTTTTGAACCTGTGGTGCCACCTCTGTTGAGACCACACTTGATCTTGCACACCCAACTAGTAGAAGAGAGGCTACTGAACTTGAAGCAGGGATTGCTGAGAGCGTGTGAATAATGCGCCGGAGGTGCTTTCAATACAATCAGTAGACCTAGGCTAACTCATAGAAAGCAGAACAATGTAGATGTATGTTTCCAAATAATCTACGAAATAAATAAAAATGTTCATCTCAAATTGTCCGCCTGACCGAATGCAGCCCTCTATTCCAGTGTTCTGTCTCACCATAGACAGAAATGAGCACGGAGAGAGCAACATAATCCAGTCTGTCATTGATGTTACAGTTATTTGTGGTCTTTGTTTTTGTCTGAATGCGGAGTCAAATCAAAACAGTTCTTAGTTCTCAGCTGTCTGTCTCAGCTGAATTTCACCTTGCCCTTTCTGACACAACTTCCTGTGCTCTCTCTCCATTAAAGTGGATGATTTTGATGAGTCATCTATCTTGAATCAACATATCCCCTCCATCACCTGTTACTCTGTGTGCATGACCGGGTGGAATGGCAGACAGACAGCACCCTGGTGGATTTATACATAAATCAGATGCAAGGGTCAGAGAGGGCAATGGTGAAGTCTCAGAAGCGGGTGACGAGGTACAGACAGGTCTGCGACACCTGGAGTGCTCTGTGAAATTGAGCCAAGCTAATGGACTAGTGCCTGACAGGTAAAACTTCATTTGAAGAGGTGTACACAACTTCTGTAGAACATCTAAGCATGAGAATAGCATGCTATTCACCTGTTATTTGTTTGGGGTGGAGATGTGGTGGAGTTGTCTACACTGTATTCTGACTTAATTCCCTCAGAATTCCACACATTTTATACACTTCAGTGTCCTATTGGATCCAGACTTGGTGCATCGGTACCGCTGGCTGTGCAGTAGCAGAGAGAACAGTATGACTTGGGTGGCTGGAGTCTACAAACATTTTCTCAGCACCCCACCACTAAACCTCTTCCCTCGGCCACGTTCCTCTGACATCGCCTGGTATAGATGTCCTGGATGGCAGGGAGCGAGCTCGGCCCCAATTATCTACTGGGCCGTACGCACTAACCTCTGTAGCGCCTTGCAGTCGGATGCCAAGCAGTTGCCATACCAAGCGGTGATGCAGCCAGTTGTCATGACATTGCCCTCTTTGGGTATACCATCCCCCTCTCTCTCTCTCTCTCTCTCTCTCTCTCTCTCTCTCTCTCTCTCTCTCTCTCCCTCTCCCTCTCCCTCTCCCTCTCCCTCTCTCTCTCTCCCTCTCCTACACCCAGGCTGCTGTTAGGCAGGTCATACATTCCTGGAGGAGATTCTTCCTCATGGCCAGACAGTATAGAGAGAGAGCAAGTTTTCATAGAGAGAACAAAGGAATTTCTTCCACCTCACAGAACTTGAGAACTGAGCAATATTCATGTTCTGGAGAATGTATAAAAAGTCGGTGAAGTAGCCAGCTACGAACCGGTCCGTTTGGTACAATTTTGTGAAACTCATGAGAGACAATACAGCCACATTACCATAACCCTGTTTATACAAGAGTCTCTGTTGTGGGGCTTGCATCTAATTGTTGTATGGGATGAATGAGTAAAGATGAAACTATTTGTGAAATTATGTGATGTGATTTTAGACTGTTTAATGAAGGAAACTCCAATTCCCTTTGTGGAGTTTAACTAAGTCATGGGCCCGCCCAATGAGTGCAGACATTGATCTGGCGTCATGGGACCGCCCCTTTCTGCTCTTCCAAATATAAACCCCACCGTGGGAATTTATCTTCAGACCATGCTTCTCTCAATTACGAGAGGGCTAAGGTTTGAGCCCATTGCTGAATTCTTAACCATACCACGTGTTTAACTCTGAGACTATCTAACCTACAGAATAAGAACACTTATTTGATACTAATTAATAGTCTGAAGCTAGGAATTCGGCATCATTGAACGCGAAGACCGACAACCGCCGAAACATCTATTCTATAACAACATTGCTGAATGTTACTCTGAACTATCCATTCTAACCACGGCAGAGAGAGAGGGCAGACAAACTCTCCAACAGAAACAAACATTCAAACAGAGATCACGGCGACACACTGAAATATATATATACATTGATTGCAATTATTCCCGAATGAGTGAGTGTTCATGTGCAAAGGATTAGCGTTTCAATTGTTATAATTATCACTCTGTAGTGACTTTTATCTCAGTCGACCCCCACTTCCCTTTTGTCCACCAAGCCGCAATACCGGTTTATCCCACTAGGGAAACTCTGCTATCATTTCCTTGTAACTACATCTACTGTTTGTTTACGCATTTCTGTGATTATTTAGTTAGTAAATAAATGATTTAAGACAATTGATGTATGGATGACTCATAGTGAAAACTGGGTTCGTGGAGGTAACCAACAATTTACGATGTTTGGAATGAGACTAACGTGAGGTAAAGAATAATTGATTAATCAGAAGACAAATTAATCAGATTTTAAAATATCTGAAAGCTATATTAGGAAAATTATAACTTTGTAATCTGAATATTTTCCTTGGTGCCCCAACTTCCTAGTTAATTACAGTTACATGATTAAGTTAGTTTAATCACCTAATTATAATTACAGAGACTTTTTGATAAAAATAAGTCTTCAGTTTAATGATGCCAAAGACACGACACAGTCTAGAAGCTCTCAGTGGTGCAGCTATAGAACTTTCTGAGGATCATCTGGCAATGGCGAATCTTTTCAAATCAAATGTTGTTTATCACATGTGCCGAATACAAATAGTGTAGACCTTACCGTGAAAGGATTTACTTACAAGCCCTTAACCAACAATGCAGTTCAAGAAAAATAGCTATTATTTATTAAATTAACTAAAGTTAAATAATAAAATCAAATACAAAAGTAACACAAGAAAATTACATAACAATAACGAGGCTATATACAGGGGTTACCGGTACCAATGTGCGGCGGTACAGGTTAGTCGAGGTAATTTGTAAAGTGACTATGCATAGATAATAAACAACGAATAGCAGCAGTGTAAAAACAAAGAGGTGGTGTCAATGTAAATAGTATGGTTGGCCATTTGATTAATTGTTCAGCAGTCTTATGGCTTGGGGGTAGAAGCTGTTAAGGAGCCTTTTGGTCCTAGACTTGGTGCTTCGGTACCTTGTTGTTGTGCGGTAGCAGAGAGAACAGTCTATGACTTGGGTGACTGGAGTCTTTGACCTGGATGTCAGGAAGCTTGGCCCCAGGGATATACTGGGCCGTACACACTACCCTCTGTAGCGCCTTGCGATCAGATACCGAGCAGTTGCCACACCAGGCGGTGTTGCAACCAGTCAGGATGCTCTTGATGGTGCAGCTGTAGAACTTTTTGAGGATCTGGGGACCCATGCCAAAACTTTTCAGTCTGTTGTTGTGCCTATTTCACAACTGTCTTGGTGTGTCACGTTCGTGTGGATGTTCCTGAGGACCGCTAACAATAGTGGATGAAATTACTCTAACGTATTACAATTTGGCAAATCATTTAGGATGTAGCCAATTTGAATCAATATGGAACGTAGACCATTTGTAGCCATTTTAAACCTGGAGCCTGGCGCATGGTTCATGACGACTGGACTGTTGTCATCACAGTTCCATGATTAGTGAGGATAATTAGGGTTGGTTTATAGCACTACTGCTCAGCCCCTATTGTACACTTTTCTCACCTTCCAATATTTAATCGATTGAACAATTGCATTTGACAACTTTCAGGAGGAATCCAACCACTATTTAGTTATTCACCAATGTATTTTGTGCATTAGTCTGGAGAGAAAATTCAAATAAACTTTGAATGAAAAGGTACACCAAATTTGAAGGGATGGCTTTAGAAAATGTACAGGAACCCTATTGAATTAAAACTCTGTTGGCCAGCAAGTGAGAGGGTTTTCAGAGGTTGAATTAAATGTATTCAGTGCACGCAAAGAGAACTACGCTGAGAAGGAAAGGCATGCGTAAGAAAGGAGTACATTCCCTCTATCTGAATCGGACCCCTAGAGTGCCTTAGCTAGCATCTGTAAATGGCATTACAGAATGGACTATAATAGGCGAATGCACAGTAGTGCCTGTGTCAGGCTAGCTTTATGCGTTGAAGTATTGTACAGTGAGTCAGAACTTGTTTTGTTAACACACTGTACACTTCTCAGGCCTCTGTCTGTTTCCATGTCTGAGTGGCTCACCTCACCTGTGCCTTTGAAAATTGCTGAGAGATTCACTCTGGCTTTGTATTTATGTAACTCAGTAAATAATGTTGCATAATGAGCGCACATTCTTGTGCTACAGCTGTGAGAAGAACACGCACACATGCGTACACAGGGGAGCACCGGTCACTTCCTGATACGTCACCGTAGTCCTTTACACACCTGTTCTAGAACTATCCTTACCGCTGTCACACATTGGCACCACATCCATCACTCACTCCACCGCTCATTTGCCTGCCGCACCTGGCTTTAGTTCCCACGCCACCTTCCCACCCTCCTCCTGTTGAAGCCATAACATTATTAATTAGTGCAAGAACTCCCTCTAGAACTCCCTCTTTAGGACAGGTCTTTGGTCATGACCACTGGGGACAGTGTTGTTAACCGTACGAAGACATTAGCTGTCTAGCGACTGTACATTTTTATGCCCAACAACCTGTGCTGCACAATTCCTTGAGCTTCTCAAAACTGGCCACCTTTAGCTCCTTATTAAAAACAACCGTTCTTCTTAAAATTCACAGAACGTCTGTGACAACATAATCTTTCACATGGGCTCAATGAAACAAATCCTCACTGCCAGTGTCCCCAAACAAAAAGATAGCATAGAAACACAGAGCCCCTGCTTACTGCATCGGCACCGACCATTGGCACTTTGTTCTAAAAGCTGGAGCAGTCGACTGTGCTGAGCTCCCGTCGCTAACCTTCGCCAGGGGTTACCTCCGTGACATCCACTTTCAAAGAGAATCCACAGAGCGGTGCTGCTTCACAAAGAGCCATCTGCTAAAATGGCCTCCCCCATGCTGGGCTAACTCTGTGTGAACGCTGTCTAAAGGGCCCCTGCACTAAGCTGTGGGCATGCCCACTGTTGTAATGGGCAGCCATTATGGCCTGTTGTGATTGTGAGGGCCGGTTAATGTGATCAATTAGGCATCAGACCTCACAGATGATGCCAAAGGACAGACCCGCAGAGACTCTGGCAGTCTCTAATGGCTTCGCAATGACTGTGGAGAAATATTGCCCTGTAACTGTTGGTGCGCAGCTGATTAGGGGGTCCATGTTGCCATTTTGAAGGATTTAAATGGAATGAAGGAAAGCAATCACTATAGAATTCGCTTTGTCCGAGCCAGAATAGCCCTCAGGGCAGGAGCCTATTTACTGTTTCTGTAGTGTGAGGCAGCTTGATGTACAGGTACAGCCTGTGCATAGGACGCTAGTACTCTAACAGAATTGTATTTGCTGTATTATTTCTCATTGCATAAAAATGACCCATCACCGCAGTACAAGAAGATGGCTCGCAATTTCAACCAATCGCTGCACATTTACCTCATAATGGTAAAATCAAGCAAGCCACACGTCAACAAACGTTTTCTCTCGTCAACGCATTTTGGTGAGAAATTGGATAAAAATCATTGCATATTGCCATGCAAAATGTCAGAATTGCCGCAGCAAAATCAAGCATTTTTGCCCGCAAATATATATTTAAAAAATCGGCCAAATCCTGGAGGGACTGGCATTAAGAATAATATAAAACCAGTCTGCACACCACCAAGGTGAATTGGTTAATCTTGACTCTTGGTTGACAATGTTGGGGGATGGGTAATATATTGATGCTCGAGTGCCAAATCAGCACAAATGGACACGAAAAGGTCTAAGCCATCAGGTGCCCAGTTTAGGAAAAAGAGGAAAGAAGAAGAGGAGAAACGTACAAAAGATAAAGGTTTGCAGCTATGTCATCTCTTTATGAGTATAATATTATGCATGTAATATTAGTAGTATAACACTTATGTTTGTTAGCCTATGTTGCTAAGGCGACAATATTCTGTTTTCTGTCCAACTAGCTTACATAACATTGGATATAATTTAACACAGTTTCATCATGATAATGTGTGTAGCCTGCAGAAGAACGATTACAACCTAACTAGCACATTATTGATTTGGTTAACTTTCATTGAGGTGACATCATAAAGGTTTTCTGTGATTGTATTGACTAGGTCCTGAGCTCAGTAAGGGGAATTTCCAATGCTGTAGGCTAATTTAAAATATGTCTATATTATGCTGATATTTTTTATCTTTTGTGATATATTGAGCCTTACGGGGTGTCTTATGCCTAGAATTAGACAAGGATGTTGTATGGTTCATTTGGTTCCTATTCTGAAAGTTTGATCAATTGTGCATAATGACATGTATATTTAAATGTGCAACAAATTTATTTAGGGTGTCAGACTCATATACTGTATTTCAATGAAATATTTTGGAGCACCCTCTGGCACTGGCCAGGATGAGGAGGCATCTCTACCTCCTCAGCCACACAGGCCTCTTCAGAAATGATCTCAGAGCCTCAAGATGAGGAGCCATCCACCTTCTCAGCCACACAGGTGTCTTCACAAATGTTGTCTGAGACTGAGGATAAAGACCCATTTGCTTCCACTTCTCCCCAACAGGATTCTGCAGGATTCTTCAGGTGTGTGTGTGTGGGTACACGTACATCCCTGCATAACATAAACAAAATAAATTATTTCCCTTTGCCAAGTTTTAAGTTTCCATCTTGTAGGTAACAATGATGCTTTTATTATTACTGGGTGTGTATGTGGGATGTTCCACCACTATAATTTCTGTGAATAACGTGTGTAAACTAATGCCCATTGGAAATGCCTGTAGCAGCATCCCCACAAAATCCTGTCTACAGACCCTGCTGCTGAGGATGAACCACTGTCTACAGACCCTGCTGACCGAGGATGAACCACTGTCTACAGACCCTGCTGCTGAGGATGAACCACTGTCTACAGACCCTGCTGCTGAGGATGAACCACTGTCTACAGACCCTGTTGACCGAGGATGAACCACTGTCTACAGACCCTGCTGCTGAGGATGAACCACTGTCTACAGACCCTGCTGCTGAGGATGAACCACTGTCTACAGACGCTGCTGCTGAGGATGAACCACTGTCTACAGACCCTGCTGCTGAGGATGAACCACTGTCTACAGACCCTACTGACTGAGGATGAACCACTGTCTACAGACCCTACTGACTGAGGATGAACCACTGTCTACAGACCCTGCTGCTGAGGATGAACCGCTGTCTACAGACCCTGCTGACCGAGGATGAACCACTGTCTCCAGACCCTGCTGCTGAGGATGAACCACTGTCTACAGACCCTGCTGCTGAGGATGAACCACTGTCTACAGACCCTGCTGCTGAGGATGAACCACTGTCTACAGACCCTGCTGCTGAGGATGAACCACTGTCTACAGACCCTGCTGCTGAGGATGAACCACTGTCTACAGACGCTGCTGCTGAGGATGAACCACTGTTTACAGACCCTACTGACTGGCCTTCAGTTCTCACTGACAGAATTCGGACACAACTAGTTTGCAGAGGACCAAGTGAGGTACCACCTAACTTTGTTTTCCCAAGGAATGAGAGTGATAGAATAAGTTGCCACCACCAGTATTTCAGGAAGGCCTTGGTGAGTGTTGAAACAATCCCTAGAAGTTGGTTGGTGTATTCTGAAAGAAACAACAGCCTCTTCTGCTCCTGCTGCAAACTCTTTTCTTGGAAGAAAATATATTTGGAAACATGCAAGTTCTTTGCTGACTTCACACGACAGCAGTTCAGAACACCAAAACTGCATGAAAACATGGAAAGAACTGACAATGAGGATCAAAAAAGGGGAAACAATTGATAAGCACGAGATGGCACTTATGGAGGCTGAGAGGATGAGATGGAGAGAGGTCTTGACACATTTGACTGCTATTGTGCAGTCTCTGGCAATTAGAAATCTGGCACTAAGGGGACACACAGAAACACTGTACTCTCCATCAAATGGAAATATCCTCAAAGAGGTTGAACTGATGGCACAAGTTGATCCAGTCATGAAAGAGAACCTTAACCGTGTCCAAAAAGGGACTTCAAGTCACACCACCTTGGCCACCAAATACAGAATGAACTCATTGATTTGTTGAGCAGCATTTCAATAATGGTGAGTGACATCAAGCTGGCAAAATTCTTCTCTATCATTCTAGATTGCACCTCAGATGTCAGCCACACTGAACAGTTGTCCGTTGTGATTAGAATTGTGTCCCTGAAGGAGGAGCCCCAGATAAAGGAATGTTTTACGGGAGTTTTGGAGGCAGAGTCCACGGGCCAACATTTGGCATCCCTGATTCTCAAAAGATTAGCTAAAAATTCATTTTGAGGACTGCAGAGGACAGTCTTATGATAATGGGGCCAACGTGAAAGGCAAAAACAAAGGTGCCCAAGCCAGACTCCTGGAAATGAATCCAAGAGCTCTATTTGTGCCATGTGGAGCTCACACATTGAACCTGGTTGTGGCTGATGCTGCTAAAAGGTCTGTCGATGCCACAGGTTACTTTGTCATCTTACACAAACAGACACCTTGTTCCCAGCCTCCACACCGCGATGGGCCATCCTGAAAAAAAACACGTGGACATCACTTTGAAGATGTGGACTGAGACAAGGCGGGAGAGTAAAGTTTAGAGTGTTGAGCCACTGCGGTATCAGGCAGCAGCGGTGAGAGAGGCACTGATTGAGGTGAGGGATCAAACCAACGATCTTGTGATAAAGGCCCAGTCCTTGTCAGAGGAGGTGGGATTATACCGCTTCAGCATCTACAGTGGTGTGAGCCAGATCCAACATGTGAGCAAGCTGATGCCGTATGTGCATGTGGATGTTGCAGTCCGTCTTCTCAGAAAGACAGAGAGAGGTCTCAGCAACTACAGGTCAACAGGCTTTATGACTGCACAAACGTCAGCCAAGGATATTTGCAAGGGAATGAATGTAGAGGCCGTTCTACAACAAAAAAGTCTGCGGTCTACAGAGAGGCACATATCATACGAATCATTTGATGAGCCTTTGAATGATGGGGGTGACATTTTTCAAATTTGTTGTTGATGCTGCAACCTCAACCTGCAACCTTGGAAAATGTGGGAGAGAAGTTTGGAGTCCTGTCAACCTTCCAAAGTCTCTCAAATGAGGAGCTGACAGAACAGTGTGAGGCCCTTAGTATGACACTGAACTACAAAGAACACTCAGAATTGGATGGCAGAGAGCTTGCACAGGAATTGAAGAACTTCCTGACTTGCCAGATGGCAGTTGTGCAATTTAGTTTGTGTGTTTCAGGTTATCTTCTTAATACGTGTGTTATTATAGTTGTGTATTTGTGTGATATAGGATTTGTGCAATTTAGTTTTATTTGTGTTTTTTGTTAGCAATAGGGTAATAGTGTAATAATTTGATTCTCTTTTTTTATTTGTATTTATATACTACAATTGGTTTCTATTTGTCTTTGACATTTATTTGTGTATATATTTATTTATATCATTTTAAATGTTATGATTCATTTATTTGTGTTGTTCCAAATGTCTGAATAAAAGGTTTTGTCCTAGTTGTATCTGTGAAGCGTGTTGAATTCGGTGCTTTTAGATCCCGAAGGAAGCTCGCTAGGTCTGTTTTAGAGCTGTCTGTGCAGAGATACAAGTATATCTGTTTTCATATCCCACTGTTTTCACACAACTGTTTTATATAATACAGGGCCTTTAATGCAGTGTTTGTTCTTTCATAAAATGGCCCCTGGCTTTTGAGAGTAGCTAGATACACTGACCTAAAAAGATGAATTTGATGTGTGGATTTAATCATGTTTACTAAAGAAGAGCTGCTTCAAGTGTTTTGCACCTTGCCATTGGTGGTAGTAGATAAGTAGGCTAGAATAGCAGATGTAGTCACGATAACAGTAATGATTTACAGTGCCTTCAGAAAGTATTCACACCCCTTTACTTTTCCCACATTTTGTTGTGTTACAACCTGAATTTAAAATGTATTACATCTAGCCTTGTGTCCCAGATCTATACACAATACTCCATAATGTTAAAGTGGAATTTTGTTTGTAGTTTTTAAAAAATGACTAAATAAGGTCAGGAATGAAAATGTGCTTAACAAATCGCATATTAAGTTGCATGGACTCATTCCATATTCAATAATAGTGGTTAACATGATTTCTGAATGACTATCCCATCTCTGTACCCCACACATACAATTATCTGTAAGTTCCCTCAATTTGTTGAGTGTTGAATTTCAAGTAGAGATTCAACCACAAAGACCAGAGAGGGTTTTCAATGTCTCACAAAGAAGGGCACCGATTGGTAAATGTGTAAAATAATTTAAAAAAACAGATGCTGAATATCCCTTTGAGCATGGTGAATTTATTAATTAGTCATTACAAAGATACAGGCGTCCTTCCTAACTCAGTTGCCGGAGAGGAAGGAAACTGCTCAGGGATTTCACAATGAGGCCAAAGGGGATTTCAAAACGCATAGAGTTTAATGGTTGTGATATAAGAAAACTAAGGATGGATTAACAACATTGTAGTTTCTTCACAATACTAACCTAAATGACATAGTGAGAAAAAGTCTGTACATAATACAGATATTCCAAAACATCCATCCTGTTTGCAACAAGGCACTAAAGTAAAACTGCAAATATGTGACGAAGAAATACACTTTTCGTCCTGAATACAAAGCGTCATCTTTGGAGAAAACACATCGCTGAGTACCACTCTTAATATTTTCAACACGGTGGTGGCTGCATCATGTTATGGGTATGCTTGTCATCAGCAAGGACTAGGGTGTTTTTTGGGGGATTAAAAAGAAAAGTGTTGACACTTACTGTAGCTGATAAAAAGCCACTTCTCTGAAATGCACATATTTTAGCTGTGGTCTATACCCTTGTATGAATAAGACATTGAGGTCAATGGCACTCAGCAACACAGCAATGTAGCCCTCTTTACCCTGAATGGCTTTCAGCTTTATGACAGGCAAAGCACTTTGGAGACCTTCTCTTATCACTGCACATCTGAGAGCTGGTTCAAAGCATGTTGATTGAACATATTGACTCACTGTATTTCTCTCATTTGTGTGTTTGGCAGAAAATACTTTCCTGACAAATGGATATAATAGACTGTATAAACAAATGGATATAATTGGTTGTGTAAACATTTTTCACAGCATTTCAACTGTTCATCAATAAACTATGACTCTAGTACTGTGTCGTATTATGTATAGTATGTTCAGTTGCACACATTTGCTAACGCATGTTGTAGCTTGTAGGTCCTATCAAACAGATGGAAGACATAGGCTTACCTGTGCTAATTAGCTGTCTGTGTCTCCGAACACCTGTGTGTAAACGGAAGACGGAAACAACAAACGTGTTGTCGGCTGCAACTGTGTTAAAACCGTCGATATTTTGCATCTGTGAAGTTATTTTGATGTGATTGAGAATCGATTCACGTTCAGATGGATTATTTGTCTGTTTTGCCTGCCAGAGCCAATTCTCCTCTATAAACAGAACATGTAAGGTCCTTGGACTAGAAGGAGTAACGTGAGGCTCCTTTAGTCCATTCTTGGGCTAACCTCACCTGTGCCTGCTGATAAACCGGCCTCATTAGGCCACCCAGACTGATTTGTGGTTGAATAACATCCTGGTATTTCTCCATTGGCAGGGGCCATGTTTGTGTTCCCGACAGAAATGGCGGCTCCAGAAAGACCCCGCGGTGATGGAGTGACCTACGTCAATATTCCCATCAGCCCCACGTCCAAGAAACAGCTGAACTACATGGAGCTGGAGCATCAGGAGCAAACTGGGGTCAGGGGGACTGGTCAACACCTCCCAGGACAGAGTAAGGGCCCATGTTCTCAATAACAACCCGTTTTTTTGTAGGTAATTGGTGGTTGTGGCTCCAATGTCTTTGATCTTGCTACAAATGTTTCTATAGCCAATCGACATGATGTGCCTCTTGAAGTGCAATAGTGTACATGCAGGTACACTATATTCAAAAGTGATGTTGTGGTCAAAGAAAATATAAAGTGGTAAACATGATATTTCTTGTGTGAGCAGAGTACTCAAACGTGACCATTTTTATTTAAAGGTCCAATGCAGCCATTATTTTTAATCTCAATATCAATTTATAGGTACCTTATTGTGAATGGTAAAAAATAAACAAAAATTGCTTCTTAGCAAAGAGCAATTTCTCAAGCAAGAATTTTGCTACGACTGTCTGGGAGTTATTGGCAGAGAGATTTGGAACTCTCTTTCTTATTGGTCAATTAACAGCCCAGTGCAGTCAACAAATCAGATTTCCCTGTGTTTGATCTAATATTGTACAGCAGCTGATGAAACTAACACTGTAAAAGTGTGAATTTGATCAGTGTTATTTCCTGATAGTTGCTGGTTGAAAATACAATCGACACAGAACATCTAACTAGCGGGTTTGCATGGGTGGGAGTTTTGGATTTCCATGGTGATTTAGTTTAGTTGAAAGTTTTGTGGGGAAAAAGCGGAATTCCCTTACATTGGTGACTTTTTAAAAATCCAATCAGTTTTCCACGTTGTCATCGCATTGATTTTAAAAAATGTATGACGTGGAAAGTTTGATTCAACCACTTTTTGTCCAGTGTGTCCCCACTCAGAGTCCAAGTCAAATTCATGCTTGTACCCAGAAATGATTTGATATTGATATAAAAATGTCTGCATTGGGCCTTTAACTAATTTACTGCCCGAGATGTCAACAGGCAGGCTAAAACTCCATCCCCACCAAAACAGGCTGACATTCATTTCAAACAGCTCTTACACTGAAAGTGCATTATCATAATTTTCACAATTTCACAGTATTATTCCAACCTCATACTGTGGAAATATATATACATTTTTGACTGCACTGGGTCCTCCAGATTTCTTGTTTTTTGCTCACAACTAGAATGGCAAAGAGGGACAGAAGGGTGAGGAGCGACAGGGTAGCTTGCGACCACTAGCGTATTGATTCAAATCAGACTCAATAGACTCTTAGTAAATGATACTCCTTCAATTCGATTCCCGCTTAGTCAGAGATAAGAAAATAACCCTTCAACGCTCACGTTGATTGCTCCCCGTCTTGCCGAGCGACACTCAAGCTGCTGTCGTCAGGTGCGGGGATGCGATAGCGCGGTCTAATAACGTGGTTACTCTCCGGGAATATGAGGGACGCTCTTGCTCGCGGCGAGAAAGGTTCATTTCCAAGGTCATCTTGACGGTTTCTGTCATTTGGAGGAGTGTGCCAGTGTAGCCGAGATGGAAGGTCGTAGGGCGTTCAGAATACCGCAGTGAATTCACTTGCTCTAATGGGGTCATCTTCCCAGACTGTGTTGTGTGTTTGTTCATTTTTCCACTTCATGAAACTGCCGGGAGAAAGTATAACTGAAGCAATGGTACTTAATGCTTCCTCTGTAGTTCACAGACAGGAAGATATTGCTGTTCTCTCTCTCATTTGAATGATAATCGTACATAAGTGTGGTCACTGTGTTTTTGAATAAACCTCTCTACCATGTTTATTTTATTTTTATGCATGACACCCTGAAAGAAGGGTCAACGATACTCATTATTACTCATCTCATAGACTGCTTGTTTTTTTCCCTCTACAGGGAAAAGTTCCACTAAATATGCCCAGATTGACATCACTGCTACGGATGCCGCCCACAAAACGGGTACCCAGCATGCCCTGGGGCGAGAGGAGGGTCTTCGCACCCTGGAGCAGAGGAGGAGGGGAGTACCACAGTGACATCACACCTCCAATCTTGACCTCCACAGGGCCTCTCTGGCCCAGACCAGACTGTTGTATAAATCTCTAGAATTCACCAGAAACGTGGATTTCCTGGGGCACCTCCAGCTGCCATGATGTCAAACTCCTCCGAGATCTGCCACATTTGATTTCTCTAACATCAATTGTTGACGTCTTCGGACAGTACTGTCATTCTGCAATCACGAAAGCAACATGAAAACAAACTGTAATTAAAAAGACAAAAGCTGCTGCATGGATTTAAGGGATGTAAAGGGGACATTTCAATCCCTTGTGGAACCAGACATCTCATTAGAAGGCATCACTGTCACTGTCACAGCCCTGGGCAGACTTGGGAGGAGTGGGGGGCTGAAAGTGCCAGTCTTGGAACTGAGTCATTACCCAGGCACAAACCCCCGGAGGAGCAGTGGGTTTTTCACAGCCTCGTCTGTGCCACCCCTAATCTAATACAATACGGTTAGTACCTCGTTTGGGGGAGATGAGGAGGGAGTTGAAAAAAAGCATCACCGTCTAACTCCTCTCTGATTATCGTTTTACTAATTCTATAGTGTTTACTTGTATGAAAGCCTTGATTGAGGCCTTTTGAAAGAGACTAGTTTAGTTTAGCACAGGGCCAGATAGATAATGGATAATCAGTCTATATTTATCCTGTACAGTACATGCAGTCTTACTCATTCAGAATGTCGTAGCTACAGCGACGTTCAACAAACTTTTTGAGAACTTTATGAAGCTAATGCAACAAAGTGGGCATAGACGTTGCGGCGGTGTTTGTATACCAATGAGACCAACGCGATTAAGCCCTCATTATTGGGTTCTGGTGACTCAGCCCAGGCTTGTAATTGTTCCGCGTTGGCTAAATGAACTTTGGTTGGCTTGAGTGTGCCTAATTGCCCGCTGTTGACCACATCCGTAGCGTTCGTTTCTGGGCGCTCTCCATTTGTTTTTCAACTACACGGTTCACATGGCTTCGCTGAGGGACAGACAGACAGACAGACAGAGCTTCAGCAACATACACCCTATAAATAATTCATTGGATTTTTTTCAGCTTCGCAGAAAAGAAAAATGAAAAACAATATCCCGGAAATGTTTGTCAGAAGCGCCTGTGGCCCCCCATTATGCAAAAATATATCTTTTTTTTTTTAAATAGCTAGATAATTTAAGACAAGAGTTCCTATGTAAAAGTAACCTTATTGGAATAGAAATTTCTTCTTGTCTATATTCCCTACTGTGTGTTGAACGTATGCGTTTGTTTAGCTGATACATTAGACAGTCATTATTGTGATGTTAGTGCGGTTCTCATTATATTAGTACGTATATCACTTTTTCATATACGCAAATGTAACCTTGTCTAGAGAGAAATATACTTGTATTAAAACCAATATATATTTCTCCGGTATCTGTAAATACATTTCCCTGTTTCTGTTCTAGATGTCTTGGACTGCCGTACATCATATATTTGAAGATAATGTGTATGTACAGATCAATGTTAAGAGTTTTACATACGATGTCTGTATTTTTTCAGAAGCCTTTTATTTGAACATTTTATTTATAACAAATAACAACCATTGCTTTGACGTGTTGAGTTCATTTCTTTATGTATTGGTTCACCGATTGGACTATTTCTATCCTCATGTGGCTCATTGAACATAAAGCCAATGGTTACACTGCACTTACAACAACCTTTACAACCAAATGGTTGTTTGTTTTGGTTGGAGTAAAAGAGTCTAGTCCTGTTTGTCATAGGGACCGGATGTTGGAGCTGTCTTAAGGGCAGTAAGTAACAGGAGGCAACAGAATTCGGTGCAAAAAGTGTAAGGCAATCCAATGGATATTTACATAGGACTACAAAAAATATTTACAAAATAGGCAGATTCTCAAATACTGTCAAAACACTGATTTGAATGAAATAAAAACCTCAAAATCAGGCCTACTCTGCCAAAACAACTATAGCAGGTTGGGGTATACCAGGCCACCCCACATGAAAAAAATATTACAGTATACTATGGCATAAATACTATAGTATTCACTAGTGTTTTTGCAGACTTCACTGTAGTATTCACTGTACTGTTTTTGTGGACTTAAGTCAGCATGATGTAGTATTTACTGTACTATACTGTAGTATTTACAGTTAACTATAGTGTAAAAGAAAATTGTACTATATATACTATATAATTAATGTAGTGTTTTTGCAGATTGTATGTAGTATACTATGATATTTACTGTAGTGTTTACTATAGTGGTTTTGTTTTATTATCTTTGACATTGAAGTTGAAGCATTCTCCTTGAGGAAACCTACTGGATAAATACTAAAAGAGTACATTTTCCATAACTGGTAGGTAGGTAGGACTGGGGTCTGAACAGAGTTCAGGTTTCTCACGTATGGGTGGCACAAATTGGGATATGGGGGAGGGGATTGGGCAGGACATTAACAAATGAAATACTGTCATATTTACTATAGTAAAAAAAGTATAGTGTTTTTGCAGACTGTCATGTTTTTGCAGACATTACTGTAGTATTCACTATAATGTTTTTTGCCGATAATACTGTAGTACCACATATGTTAGAAGGATACTACAGTGTGTAGTATAGCATTCTACAGTATAGTAAGTACTGTAGTATTCTATAGTAAACTGTACTCTTTTTTTCATGTTGTTCCTCCAGCACATACTGTATACCTGAGGTAGAACAGAAGTGAAGCACAGCACTTCTGATAAACAGACATCTTTATACCAATGGGGTGATTCCGCTTCAAACCAGGCCAAAACATGAGCGTCACAGCAGTTGAAGCTTAGGTCAATACATTACATTCAATAGGAAAATATGAGCGTCACAGTGGTTGATGCTTAGGTTAAGACATTGCATTTAATTTTAAAAAGTTGGTGATAAAGCTGCAATAGAGATATTGTTTAGCGACTCAGGCAGACAGACAGACATAACCACAAAGACAGACAGACAGACAGACAGACAGACAGACAGACAGACAGACAGACAGACAGACAGACAGACAGACAGACAGACAGACAGACAGACATATACACTCATAAGACAGACAGACATATACACTCATAAGACAGACAGACATGTATTGACCTATACATCAACCACACATCTTTTCCTATTGAAGGAAATGTATTGATCTAAGCGCCAACTACTGTGACGCTCATCTTTTCTTATTGAATGCAATGCAATGACCCTACTGTGACGCCTACCCTTTCCCATTGAATGCAATGCATTGACCTAAGCACAAACTACTGTGACACTCATCTTTTCCCATTGAATGCATGATGCATATCTATCTTTTTGCAATATCGTCACAGGAAGTTTTTAGGCTGATACTAGGCTGGGACCCACTCCAATTTGCTTACCCATCCAACATATCCACTCAAGATGCCATTTCCATCTCAATCCACACAGCTCCATCACACTTGGACAAGAAGAACATCTGTGAGAATGCTGTTCATTGACTATAGTTCAGCATTCAACATCATTGTTCACTTCAAGCTTGTCACCAAGCTCAGGGCCACCCTCTATAACTGGATCCTGTATATCCTGACGGGCAGACCACAGGCTGTGAGAGTTGGCAACAACACCTCCTCCACAATGGCTCTCAATACGGGGGACCCTCAGGGATGTGTGCTTAGCCCACTGCTCTACTCCTTGTTCACCTACGACTGCATGGCGAAACACGACACCAACACCATTATCAAGTTTGCTGATGGCACCGAGGTTGTAGGCCTGATCACCAACAGCGATGAGATGGCCTTCAGGGAGGAGGTCAGAGACCTGTCAGTGGGACCACAGTGGAGAGAGCGCTTCAAGTTAATCGGCATCCACATCACAGAGAACTTGACATGGACCCACAACACGACAACTTTAGTCAAAAAGGCTTAACAGCGCCTCTTTTACCACAGGCGGCTGAAGAAATTCTGCATATCCCCCGAACAATCTGCAACTTCTACCACTGCACAATTGATAGCGTCCTGACAGGCTGCATCATGGCCTGTTATGGAAACTGCTCCGCTCCCGAGGCCCTTCAACGGGTGCTGAAGATAGCCCAGTCTATCACTGGGGCCCAGCTCCCACCCATAGAGGACATTTATTCCAAGCGGTTCCTCAGGAAGGTCTGCAACATCATCAAGGACGCACACACACCCCAGCCACGGACTGACTGTTCACTCCTTTATCGTGGTATCGGTAAATCGAGATCTGGACCTCCAGGCTCAGAGACCGTTTTCACCCTCAAGCCATCTGACTGCTGAACACCTGAATCAGGACCGACCACCTGCATACCAACAGTCTCCTTGCACTGGAGCTCACACCTTAACACACATACAGTACGTACAAAGTAAACACATACTGTATACACACACGGACGCACACACACACATACTTTCACGGTACATATCCACGACTCCAGCTATTACATACTATTATTGCACATTCAACAATTTGCTCTCAATTCCGCCTTCCTGGCACGTGTAAATATTCTACTGTAAATGTTTGCCCCCTTTAAATTGTTTAAATGCCTACCTGTATTTATATTTCTGAAAAATGTACTCTATTTCTATTCCATCGAGCTAAATCTATTTGATTGTTCCTTTTTTTAAATTCTTACTATGCGGCATTGTCGAGAGTGAACCTGCAAGTAAGCGTTTCATTGTATTGTGTGCAATGTGTATCCTGTGCGTATGGCAAATAAACTTCACTTGACACAGGCGCAGCGTATTCTTTTCAATACCTCTGGGTCTATGTAGACAGCATGCTCACATGTTTTACTCAAACATGATGTGAATTATTCATAAAAACATTATGAATCGACTACATAGGCAGAAAACCACAACGCCAATATGACTTGGCCAAAATCAGCACCACAGACAAGGCAAACATTGTCCAAAGCCACACAGCTCAGCCTCATCCCCAAATCACCCAGCTACAGCAGAGCTGTAATTAACACCACTTTAGTCTCCCAACATGGCAGCTGGTAAGCTTTTATCAGAACTGCTGCTTGTTCTCGCACTGTTTCTGCTGTTTGTAAATCCCACAAGTAACTCCGTGGTCTCCGTTGATTTCTAGGATTGTGTAGCCTGGTTTTACTGTAAACACTGGCTTGGTGGGCTTTAGGCAAACCAGGTCACCATGGTAACCCATGGACAGGCAGACAGACCTAGATACCCACAAGCTTGGGATCTTGGCCAAGTAAAAAGTGTTCCCGGATGTGAAATAATTACACATATGGTCTAACTTACAGTCAACCCGCCAACCACATCATTCAATGTATTTGAAGTTTCATTTAAACTTTCACTGAACACTGATTGATTGTTGTTGAAATGGGAAAGGTTGAGGTCTCCTCATCCGAGGCTCCGAGCCAGAGGGAGATGGGTCTGAGGTTTCCTCAGGAAGCCATGCCAACCGACTGCTCTGTCTGCCCACAGTAAGACCAATCATGTGTAGTGAAATCTTTCTGTCACTCAAGTGTGTTTGAAGTGATGCTCCTGCCTCTTTTGATTGGCATGCATAATACTGTATGTTCAAGCAGAGACGAAGAGAGGCCCAACTGGGGAAAATCTGTCTCCCTCCCGTTTTATTGTTGTTGTTTCGCCCACCAAGCAAGAAGCTTTTGTTTGGAGGTCAATGAGAGTGTAGAAGTTGGTCAACAAAAAAAATCAATGGCTTATTTGCTACGTGAGGTTTATTTGATCGAATAGTAGTTTTGGAATGCTTCAGTTGTTACGAGTGTACTGCTATAAGTAGACTTTATACTGGAGTTGTCTTGAGATGGCTATTCATATTCATGGCATGAGGCTAGTAAAATAGCATCTCTCTCCCTTGAATGCAATGCGGTTGACGTCAACAATCCTCATCGGAATTTTTAAAAGGATTACAATAATGAGATGTATCCACCAATCCAAAGACAGGATAGGCGGGAGCTAGACAGCCTGCCGTGCCGCTTTGTGGACAACAACTCCCATTGTTAGGGTGGAAAGACATGTACAGTATATTGTCAGTATATCCATAATCTTTGGTTCAAGCCTCCTCTCACCAAGCAGGATTCCTACTACAATGTGAGGTGCCTATGAAAGCAAGGATGTCGCTGACCTATGAGAGAGAGCATTTAACGAGTTCAGTGAGGTTTTTTTTGTCTCTGAAACCCTCTAGCTTTTAGCTTTGGAGAAAATTACAACTGTTGAATTAGTTATGTAGACCTGAAAATGAGACCTGATGTTTGATTTGTCAATCTTACGTCTCGTCAAAAACAAATTCAAATAACTGCACACTTCTCAATTATTCAGGCGCAATTCTGCTGGAAAATACTTATACTCAGCTTTATAGCAGTCTAAATTCCTGGTTTTTCAAACAACTTCAAATGAATAAACCACCAAATTCAATAAAAAATTCAACAACAGAGGGAGACTGAGCCTTATTCGCACCTTATCATCAAACACAGAGAGCGGACAACACAGGAATAGCCGAGCCTGGGCATGGTTTATTAAGCTTTAGTTAATAACATTGAGAATATGATGATATTAGATTTCCAGAGTATATAGTGACATGGTCGGGAATGAGTCAGCATAACACCATGTCAGTTCTCTCATGTCAACATGACCACACAATGACCTTTCTCACTTCTTCCCCCTCTGCTTTTCTCCTTTTTTTCTCCATCCCGTTTTGTTACTTTTTATCCATCCAAAAGGTCACCAATATCTCACCCTTATCTGTTGTTTTTACTTGATAATTACGCGCAGGAGAGAGAAAAGAGGGCTGGCTAACTAAAGGAGTGAAGGGCAGATGGAAAGAACCCCCCCTGAAGGAGTAAATGCATAACAACCAGCTCTATGAGTAGAACCAGGTGATAGGTCCCCTCTTCCCCCATCCTGTCTCCATCAGTTTCCCCAACAAACCCTTTCAAAGGCCCCCCCGGAAGGCACTGTGCGGGTCAACTTTACAAAAGTACATATTGAGTGATATAA
Organism: Oncorhynchus keta; assembly: GCF_023373465.1. NCBI lineage: Eukaryota > Metazoa > Chordata > Actinopteri > Salmoniformes > Salmonidae > Oncorhynchus > Oncorhynchus keta. The sequence continues at coordinate 58,064,262 of NC_068455.1, read as the reverse complement.
TAGATACAATACATTAGCCACGGAAGTATTTTAGCCATTTGACTTTATCGATCAACATCATTGTCGATTTACTTAATCGCCTTTTCCCCCGACGTTGTTTCGATCTACATTAATCATTTTTTTTTTTGCTCTTGAGTCGTTCATGCAGCTGGGTGTATACGGCAGAAAGGAAGGAGTCACACTTGAAAAGGCTTTCAGTTGAGCACCGGAAAACAGAAGCGTGACACACTTGACACATTCGTTTGACATTTGAATGCCTTTGCACTCGTTCAGTGTGTTGCACGCAATGTGAAAGTAAAATAATGCACGTGTCAATTCAAATGACATGTAGTACTGATGTTGAGTGTCATATTATGCTTATGTAAGAATGGTAAAGACCTCGTTACGTACCCCCTCCACTAAAGCATCTCTGTGAGTGAGCATCACCACTATCATGGCAATCATGCTCGTCCTCATAAGTGTTTAGGAAATGGTCTCCAAGTGTTTTAAAATGGTCTTTGACGCACATTGGCGCTCCAACCTTCAACCTGCATCGATTCTAAGTAAATGCTATGCCTCCACAAATAGCAGCTTATCAGTTTAGCTGTCGGACGTGATTTGTTGTGAATGGTCAAGGCCTGGAGGGCTGGGTAACATTTCCAAACGCCTAGCAACCCAATAAACCTTGGCCACTGACCTTTCCGTCCTGGTCATTGAGCCCTGGTCATTGGCCTCGTTGAACGTAACTTGATTACAGCCCCTAATGTCCCACAGAAAGTAGCTCTTACAGGCAGTACCCAGGAGGCATTGTGGAGGAGAGATGTCCTAATCTAGTTGTTTTTAATGTATAATACCCTCTTTCTTTCTTTTTTTCTTTCTTTCTTTCTTTCTTTCTTTCTTTCTTTCTTTCTGTTGTTGTTGTTGTTGTTGTTGTTGTTGTTGTTGTTGTTGTTGTTGTTGTTGTTGTTACTGCTGCTCCACTAGTTGATGCTCTCTTGATTTGGTCTCTCTCTCTCTCTCTCTCTCTCTGTCTCTCTATGATACACATGTTATACTGATGTTACACTATTTCAAATTGTTTGACCCCACCTTGATGAGAATGTTGTTGTTGCTAAAACTATAGAAGTGATGTTCCCGAAATAAATCTGGAATGAATAAAGTTCAAATAAGAAAATAAATGAATAACGTAAATGGGTATAATCAATGCTGTTTTTTGTCTGTGTTAGGTCCTTCCTTGACAGAATGACTGCCAGTGGGGGACACAAGACCGTCTCTGTGATGTCTTCATGGAAGATTCCAGAGGCACAAACAAGGCTCAAGGTACAGAACAACATTATAAGTTAATGACCTTTGTCTTTGTAACTCGCCGCAGTATAGTGTGCTATGAGTCGTGTAGACTAGCTAGGGTGAAATTGAATATTCGGGGAGGTACCCATGGCTCAAGGTAGGCTCAGAACAACATTACCAGTTTACCACCTTTGTCTTTGCAACTCCTCACAAACTTTTTGCAGTATAGTGTGCTACGTGTAGGCTAATTAGGATGAAATGGTAAGCGTCAGAGAGGTGCTGTCATCAGAACTCGACAAGGTTACTTCTGGCCACCCAGAGGATGTGATGACTAGCACTTAAGCCGCATCAAAATCCGCAGCTCGTACATGGAGCTTTGACTGTCGTGCGCAAGCACCTTGGAGTGCCTGCAGAGCATCCTGCCTGTCCTCAAAACTAAAGCCGATATAATCACAAAAACAATCCACTTATCAATGACGTCACTGTGTTGATTATGCAGCCCAGAGCTTATCCTTGATGAGATTTAGACTTTTTTTTAAAGTATTTCTTTACATCATTTTTTTTCAATTGAATGGTATATAGTGATGTCATGTCCAATGTGGCTAAGTTGGTGTAGCTCAGTTGGTAGAGCATGCTACTTGCAACACCAGGGTTGTGGGTTCAATTCCCACAGGGGATCAGTATGAAAAAGTATAGAAATGTATGCAGGGTCACTACAGACCCGGGTTTGATCATGGGCTGTATCACAACCGGTTGTGATCGGAAGTCCCATAGGGCGGTGCACAATTGGCCCAGCGTTGTCCAGGTGGGGGGAGGGTCTTTACTTTTCTCATTGCACTCTATTAGGTTGTGGTAATAAAAACGGACAATTTCATTCTTACAACATTAACGGAATGTCTTGTGCAACCTAACTTAAACATTGCTTGAATGTCATCACAACTGAGCATATTTTATGTTTTGGGAACCTGCCTCTTGTAATGTACCCACACTGCTCCAACAACCTAATGACATTTTCTAGGAACCTTTAAAGAACTCAGAAAGTTTGTTCTGTCCACATTCTTGCAACATCTAAATAACCTTTTCTGCACCCTAATAGAAACATTGTGGAATCATCCACACGACTGGACAGTTTTTGTGTTTTGGGAACATATCTTTTGTGACTTCTCCACATTGTTTTTACCAGACTGTTCCCACAACCTAAAGAAACATTCTGGGAACCATTAAAGAACAGATGAAATGTGTTCGAGGAACATTCTTGCAACATCAGCCAAATGTTTTATACAAACAATTCTATAATTGTCACCACGACCGGACTGTTTTTGTGTCATGAGAACATTTGATGCGACCAAACCAATGTTCTGGGAAGTTTCACAAAACCAATAAGTGAACAGCAGTTTCAAAGGTGGTTGGGCTGTTCTAGTTCATCTCATGAACCTATAGTATCAGAGTATCAGACCTCTTTCTGTACAAGCCATGACTTGAGATCCTGGCCTTCTTAGGTCATTGACATCTTGAAACACAGTCATCTTGTTCTGTAAGTGACCAAGTACTGTAAACCATTGGGGCGGCAGATACAACTCTTACCTTCACTCTTACCTTGACTCTGTAATGCACACACATTGCACTTGCAGTAATAGTCAACACATTCAGCTCTGTGAGATTCCAATGAACTGGTGAAATGAATCTGTCTGTAAGTCAGTTAACAATGCAATGACTCATGTTCTAGCATTCTAACAAGACCTAATTACCGCTTAACAATTGAACAGAAACAACTGGATTTCAAGCCAATGGCAAGTTTTTAGATAACCTATAATGTTTCATTTAGTGTATAGTATGAGTTTTCTGTTGGTGGGGTAAAAATACAGCTTTGGACAAATTAATATACTGTATGTGCCTTGACATTTAAATAGCTGTCAGGTAACAGGAGTGTGAATAGATATTTATAGTTTAATACAGGGTCAACCCAGCTGTTTATCCGTGGTTAAAACATTTCTTAAATATCCTTTTTATCATGTCAGAAAGTAAAGTTCCTCATTCGCCGGTTTGATAATAATGATATACAGTATAACGTGCTATCAACTATGTATATCCTATTTTTGACTTTGATCACAGCTGATTTCTTTGATTTGTTGATGCTACCATGTTTATGGATAGTCCTGACTGAATCATGATTAATGATGAGTGAGAAAGTGTCAGAGGCATAAATATCATACCCACCAAAAATGCTAACCTCAACCTGTTATTGCAATGGTGAGAGGTTAGCATGTCTTTAGGGTATGAAATTTGTGCGTCTAACTTTCTCACTCATCATTAATCACGATTCATTCAGGACCAGCTGTAATAACGGTAGCATCCTAATGAATGTAGAAGTGTTTAGAAACATATTATATTCTTATTTACAATAAAAGTGACTCCAAAATGACACAATATATGATTTACCATGAATTTCTATCGGGCACCAAATAATCTGAAACAGAACCAAAACAAACAGCAAATGCATCCAACAAGTTTGTAGACTCACAAGCTTGATGTAATCATTGCGTGCTAGGAATATGGGACCAAATACGAAACTTTTGACAACTTTAAAAATACACATAGAAGTGAATTTGTCCCAATACTTTTGGTTTCCTAAAATGGGGAGACTATGCACAAAATGTGCTATAATTTCTAAACGGTTCATCCGATATGGATGAAAATACCCTTAAATTAGACCGTCTGCACTTTAACCCCATAGTCATTGTATCATTTCAAATTCAAAGTGATAGGGTACAGAGCCAAAATAACAACAACAACACAATTTATCCCGGGTATGGGGTACATTTCTTGGCACAATTTACACCGGGTTGGGGGTAAATTGAGCCGCGGGCCAGGGTAAGTTAAGCCGTCTATATAAAATATTACCACTACCTATATAAAACCATGTCTATCTTTCTTTCCCAAACACAATTCAAAACAATAACCTTTTTTGTATTTTAGTCATTTTAAGTATCTATTAACACACCTGGCAAACACTTTGTACTTTTTAAAATACTTTTAACATAGGCCATGCCCTGCTGTTACCTCATATCCCAGTGATAATACCTTGCATTACGTCTGCGAAGAAAACACTTCAATTTTCTCTACACCATGGCCATTGGCTCAACTTACCCCATGGCAAACATTGACTACATTGACTACATTACTACATTATCTCACACAGCTACAAGGATGCACTTTCATGCTAGGTTTAGGACCTCATATTGAAGCTTATAGAGACCGCAACTAATGTATACTGTAGAACAATCTTGAAATTATCTATTTTGGTTTAGATACAAGCATCATGAAATGTCTAACACAATAAATTAATTTGACTGTTTTGTGGACTTAACTTGCTTATCACTTTTTTTCCATGGGGCTTCTTCCTTGATCATGAAATGATGACCTCTTCCTAAATATTTGGTAAAATTATACATTTTGTGTTATGGTTTCCTTCAAACAAGGGTCGCTCAACTTACCCCTTTGACTCAACTTACCCCACTCCCCCATACCATGTTCAAAATATACAGTGAGATTGCTTGTATCTGAGTGTACGTCTCAATTTCTGACCTGTAAAGTACTTCGAAACTTAACTATTTATAGTTTCGAATAACATTAAATGCAGTGGTGGAAAAAGTACCCAAATGTTATACTTGAGTAAAAGTAAAGATAATTTACTAGTAAATGACTCAAGGGTAAAAGTGAAAGTCACCCAGTAAAATACTATTTGAGTAAAAGTCTAAAAGTATTTGGTTTTAAATATACTTAAGTATCAAAAGTAAATGTAATTGTTAAAATATACTTAAGTATCAAAAGTAAAAGTATGAATTATTAAAAAATATTTATATTAAGAAAACCAGACGGCACAATTTTCTTGTTTTACATTTTATTATGGATAGCCAGGGGCACTCTCCAACACTAATTTACAAACAAAGCATTTATGTTGAATGAGTCCACCAGATCAGAGGCATTAGGGATGACCAGGAATGTTATTTTGATAAGTGTGTGAATTGGACCATTTTCTGTCCTGCTAAGAATTTAATATGTAACTACTTTTGGGTGCTAGGGAAAATTTATGGAGTAAAAAGTACATTATTTTCTTTAGGAATGTAGTGAAGTAAAAGTAAAATTAGTCAAAAATATAAAGAGTAAAGTAAAGTACAGAGATATCCCCAAAAAAACTACTTAAGAAGTACTTTAAAGTATTTTTACTAAAATACTTTATACCACTGATTAAATGTCATGTTAACAATGCATACTAAAGTTGCTAATCCTGCCTCTGTAGAAACAGTGTTTCATAACATCCTTCAAATTAATTTCAGTTTTCTCAAGTGCCCTGTCCTCTGGGACAACTCACCATAGCACTCATCTCAAACTTGTCAAACAGCAAAGGTTCTCTCTCCTCTGCCTCATTGTGTGTGAAGAGGTTATAATAAAATTTTCGTTTCTGGTCAAAAAATACTTTAAAATCACCAGGAATTCAGCTAAAGGAAATCTGTAGTATTCCCACGAATATGATCTCAATGTAATCAAGGTTTGAAATGATTGTAATTTCAAGATCAATTTTGTAAAATAATTTTTTGGCCTTAGTTGTGGTCAATTTGCAGTGTACAAATTATTATAATTATGTTCTGGACACCGACCACGCGCTCCGACAAAAATTGGCCCGCGGCTGAATCTAGTTGCCTTCCCCTGCCCTAAGGGGTTAATCAAAACGCCTCACAATGGCAGAAAGCACCAAACAGAACGCCGCTGGAATTGATTAAATATTGAAATACAAATCTCATCTGGAGAACCAAAAGACGAAGGTCACTTCCATGAAATCGTTCCCGCTGAGCATATAAAAGCTTCTTAAAAGCATGTCTTGTTCTGAATGTCCCTATGTGATGTTTCACGCTTCAACAATAGGCTAAATATACAACGTTTGAAAAGTAAACAATAACCTTTAATTGTTTGAAATAAAAAAGCCACTTTTAATTGTGTTTTTAATTGTGGTAAATGTCACACATACATGAAGACGGGCAAACAATGAACATGCCGCTGCGAGACGCTCAATGCATAAACAGCCCACCCAATTGTACATGTCACTGACTTGAAAACGGATCACATAATACCAGTCTGTGTGTGAGGCGGGCGGGGGAAGAACAGATGTGACAGATATGACTCCTTATCTCTCTCTGTTTTTCTCTTCGTGTGCACTGAAACTTGTTGTGATGTATGCATGCTTCTCGCCTTGTGCTCCTTGTCCAATTTCTACATCAAGGTAAAATAATGGATGGAACATGTATGCATGCACGGGCACAAGTGACAAAGGACAAAGGAGGTGAGGAGGGCTACCAAGTCTTGGGGGGGTGGGGGGGGGGGCATGCTGTACAGTAGCTGTCGATGTTGACAATGTCATAGCTGTAGTAGTACAAACTGTTAAGCTCTGAGAAAGGGGAATTCTGGTGATGGATCAAGTCTAGTGGCTGCAGCTATACTGAACAAAAATATGAATGCTACATGCAACAATTTAAAGATTTTTCAGAGTTACAGTTCACATAAGGAAATCAGTCAATTGAAATACATTCATTAGGATCTAAACTATGGATTTCACATGACTGGGAATACATATAGGCAAACCAGTCAGTATCTGCTGTGACCACCATTTGCCTCGTGCACATCTCCTTTGCATAGAGTTGATCAGGCAGTTGATTGTGGTCTGTGGAATGTTGTCCCACTCCTCTTCAGTGGCTGTGTGAAGTTGCTGGATAATGGCGGGAACTGGAACACGCTGTCATACACGTCGACCCAGAGCATCCCAAACATGCTCAATGGGTGACATGTCTGGTGAGTATGCAGGCCACTGTCACCATGGAGAACTTTGTTCACAATGTTGACATCAGCAAACCGCTCACCCACACAACGCCATACACTTGATTTACGGTTGTGATGCCGGTTGGACGTTCTGCCAAATTCTCGAAAATGACGTGGAGCCAACTTATGTAGGAAAAATGAACATTCAATTATCTGGCAACAGCTCTGGTGGAGACATCTGTGGCATTGTGTTTTGTGACAAAACTGCACATTTTAGTATGGTCTTTTATTGTCACCAGCACAAGGTGCACCTGTGTGAAGATCCTGTTGTTTAATAAGCTTCTTGATATGCCACACCTGTCAGGTGTTATGGATTTACTTGGCAAATGAGAAATGATCACTAACAGGGATGTAAACACATTTTTACATTTTTACATTTTTGAAAAATAAGCTTTTTTTGTGTGTACGGAACATTTCTGTGATCTTTTATTTCAGCTCATGAAACATGGGACTTACACTTTACATGTTGCGTTTCGATTTTTGTTCAGTCTACAACCGGACTGACCATTCCGATATGAAATACGTCCCGACCTTTAGGAACACTAATAGCAGTTCCTGTCTTCTAATGATTTTCAATTAACTTATAGGGAAAATGTAAAGATCATGCCATCAATAATCAGTTAATGCGCTATTTGTGGATGCTAAATAACTGCACAATATAACCTTTTCTCAGAATATGCATTGTATCTCAAACTCCTGTTTCTAAATGACTCTTAATTTGAAGATATTATTTGCAACGTTTCAATTCAGACTGATCTTCACCATTGTTCGCTCTCTATCATCTTAGCTTTCTCCTCACTCCTTTTTCACTGACTCCAGCTTTCTGTCACAGTCTATGACACACACTGAGAGAGTTGCCCATTTTCCCCACAAAACTCCCCCTCTTTCATTTCTATTTTGACAACTAAAATATTTTACTTCAAAGCCCAGCGCATAAAGAATACAAATTTGCAATGTAATCACTCAATCCTGTTCACAATGGAGCTGACTTTCTCATTGCTTTTGTTTGAACAAATCTGCCGACATGCGAAAATATGCTTTATGTAACATCCTTAACTAATCTGAACAGCACTGTGCAATTCTAAGATGCTTAGATTTGACTCACTTAGTGGCAAACATGTTTTATTCACAGTGTCATTCATCTTAACTGTGGCGGTTAATGTATTTAAGAAGCGATTTGAATAAGGTTTCCTTTGTATTAAAATATAGTATTGATAATGTAAAAGTAATATCTTCTAAGAACAGCGAACTAGTTTTGATCCGAAGCTGACCACAGATCCATTTCAGATGAGCCCACATAGCTCAGTTCATAAGTGAAATCCGGTACCCATACACAGAGTATGAAGCATTTTTATGGTAGAAACTGTAGTTAGGCCACTCTAGAATCCACTGTAACACAAAGCATATTGTCTTTTGGCCCGTAATTATTTTCTGCTGAATAAAATGGCCGACGCAGAAGGTCAGTTTCCAATATCACTGGGGTTTTTGAGGAATAAGTCCTGTACCATCCAATAGCCATGTTATGAATCCCCAGCCATGCTACAGTGGAATTGACATCAGAACTGCGGGCCGCTGAGCAAGTAAATGAGCTCTACTGTATGTGCTTTATATAGGGTTAAGGTTCGGGTAAAGGTATTTACTTCTCATTTGTGCTTTTCTCCAGCATGGCAAGGTAGCCTAGTAACATGAAAGTAAGTAATGACCGTGAAGCCCCCTTGTTCAAGGTAACAACCACATGGTCCTTGAAGTGCAGTCTGGGATATGGTCACAGATGGGCCTGCCATGCGTGGGAATGACCCATGACCTCCCTCTGACCCCAGCTATCCCTCAACGATCTTCCCAGGAGGTAACAGCGACAGTGATCAGGTGCCTCCACTTCCACAATCCCACTGCTCTGGGCTTGCATAACAACAACTCCTAAACACAAGATAGGAGATCACAGAAATTGCAGGCGATAACAAAAAGCGAGAGAGAAGGCATGACAAGATAAATGTTTTGAACTCTGCCCCGGGGAGATTATGTTATGCTTGGAGAGGACCGATGCCCAAGTAAGCAGCAGACGGCTACTTGGTCTAATTTAGTATTCACATAGCGGCAGGGAGACAAATGCGTAGTAGAGCCAGAGATGAGAGATGCGTGGACATGTTACACTGCAATAACTGCCAATTGGAGGAGAGGGTCATGGATGTTAAGAGAAGTGGGCAGCATAATTTGGATTTGAATAAGATTACATGCACTGTAAAAATAGAACGACTCAAAACACCATCATTGTGTATTAAAACCATGGAAAGTAATGCACCTAACCTGATATTTGGTGTTTGGAGGGTGTTTGAATGTAAACCCAACGTAAGCGTCATGATACACATAAAGTGTTTCAAAACCGAATAGAATTACTCTGAAATACCCAAAGTGGTTCTTCATTGGACCATTACACAGTCAACCACACAGCAAAAAAACAATTCTGCTGTGAATTGAAATTGACAAAAAACAACCAACATACATTGAGTATATCAAACATTTGAAAAACCTTCTTATTATGGAGTTGCACTCATAACAGCCTCAATTCGTCGGGGCATGGACTCTACAAGGTGATTTGATTTCAAATAAAATCACATTTTATTAGTCACGTGCTGAATACAACAGCTTACAGTGAAATGCTTATTTACAAGCCCCTAACCAACAATGCAGTTGAACAAATATTAATAAGAATAAGAAATAAAAGTAACAAGTAGTTAAAGAGCTGCAGTAAAATAACAATAGCGAGACTGTATTCAGGGGGGTACCGGTTCAGAGTCCATGTGCGGGGGCACCGGTTAGTCAAGGTAATTGTGGTAATATGTACATGTAGGTAGAGTTATTGAAGTGACTAAGCATAGATAATAACAGAGAGTAGCAGCGGCGTAAAAGGGGGGGGGGGGATATGCAAATAGTCTGGGTAGCCATTTGATTAGATGTTCAGGAGTCTTATGGCTTGGGGGTGAAACTTTAGAAGCCTCTTGGACCTAGACGGTACCACTTGCCGTGTGGTAGCAGAGAGAATAGTCTATGACTAGGGTGACTGGAGTCTTTGACAATTTTTAGGGCCTTCTTCCTCTGACACCGCCTGGTATAGAGGTCCTGGATGGCAGGAAGCGTGGCCCCAGTGATGTACTGGGCCGTACACACTACCCTCTGTAATACCTTGCGGTCGGAGGCAGAGCAGTTGCCATACCAGGCAGTGATGCAACCAGTCAGGATCAAATCAAATCAAATCAAATTGATTTATATAGCCCTTCGTACATCAGCTGATATCTCAAAGTGCTGTACAGAAACCCAGCCTAAAACCCCAAACAGCAAGCAATGCAGGTGTAGAAGCACGGTGGCTAGGAAAAACTCCCTAGAAAGGCCAAAACCTAGGAAGAAACCTAGAGAGGAACCAGGCTATGTGGGGTTGCCAGTCTTCTTCTGGCTTTGCCGGGTGGAGATTATAACAGAACATGGCCAAGATGTTCAAATGTTCATAAATGACCAGCATGGTCAAATAATAATAAGGCAGAACAGTTGAAACTGGAGCAGCAGCACGACCAGGTGGACTGGGGACAACAAGGAGTCATCATGTCAGGTAGTCCTAAGGCATGGTCCTAGGGCTCAAGTCCTCAGAGAGAGAGAAAGAAAGAGAGAAAGAGAAAATTAGAGAGAGCACACTTAAATTCACATAGGACACCGAATAGGACAGGAGAAGTACTCTAGATATAACAAACTGATCCTAGCCCCCCGACACATAAACTACTGCAGCATAAATACTGGAGGCTGAGACAGGTGGGGTCAGGAGACACTGTGGCCCTATCCGAGGACACCCCATCCGAGGGCCAAACAGGAAGCATATAACCCCACCCACTTTGCCAAAGCACAGCCCCCACACCACTAGAGGGATATCTTCAACCACCAACTTACCATCCTGAGACAAGGCCGAGTACAGCCCACAAAGATCTCCGCCACGGCACAACCCAAGGGGGGCAACCCAGACAGGAAGATCACATCAGTGACTCAACCCACTCAAGTGACGCACCCCTCCTAGGGACGGTATGAAAGAGCCCCAGTAAGCCAGTGACTCAGCCCCTGTAATAGGGTTAGAGGCAGAGAATCCCAGTGGAAAGAGGGGAACCGGCCAGGCAGAGACAGCAAGGGTGGTTCGTTGCGCCAGAGCCTTTCCGTTCACCTTCCCACTCCTGGGCCAGACAACAGTCAATCATATGACCCACTGAAGAAATTAGTCTTCAGTAAAGACTTAAAGGTTGAGACCGAGTTTGCGTCTCGTACATGGGTAGGCAGACCATTCCATAAAAATGGAGCTCTATAGGAGAAAGCCCTGCCTCCAGCTGTTTGCTTAGAAATTCTAGGGACAATTAGGAGGCCTGCTCTTGATGGTGCAGCTGTAAAACCTTTTGAGGATCTGTGGACCCATGCCAAATCTTTTCAGTCTCCTGAGGGAGAATAGGTTTTGTCGTGCCCTCTTCATAATGACTGCCTTGGTGTGCTTGGACCATGTTAGTTTGTTGGTAATGTGGACACCAAGGAACATGAAGCTCTCAACCTGCTCCACTACAGCCCCGTCGGTGAGAATGGGGGGCGTGCTCGGTCCTCCTTTTCCTGTAGTCCCCAATCATCTCCTTTGTCTTGATCACGCTGAGGGAGAGGTTGTTGTCCTTGCACCACAAGGTCAGGTATCTGACCTCCTCCCTATAGGCCCGTGTTGAGGATCAGCGTGGCAGATGTGTTGTTACCTACCCTTACCACCTGGGTTGGCCTGTCAGGAAGTCTAGGATCCAGTTGCAGAGTAAGGTGTTTAGTCCCAGGGTCCTTAGCTTATTGATTAGCTTATTGATTAGCTAAGGCACTATGTTGTTGAGCGCTGAGCTGTAGTCAATGAATAGCATTCTCACATAGGTGTTCCTTTTGTCCAGGTGGGAAAGGGCCGTGTGGAGTGCAATAGAGATTACATCATCGTCGTCATCGTTCGGTATGCAAATTGGAGTGGGTCTAGGGTTTCTGGGATAATGGTGTTGATGTGAGCCATGACCAGCCTTTCAAAGCATTTCATGGCTACAGATGTGAGTGCTATGGGTCAATAGTCATTTAGGCAGGTTACCTTACTTTTCTTAGGCACAGCGACTATGGTGGTCTGCGTAAAACATGTTGGTATTACAGACTCGGATAGGGAGAGGATGAAAATGTCAGTGAAGACACTTGCCAGTTTGTCAGAGCATGCTCGCAGTACGAGGTAATCATGCTCGCAGTGTCCTGGTAATCCATCTGGCCCTGCGGCCTTCTGAATGTTGACCTGTTTAAAGGTCTTACTCACATCGGCTGCGGAGTGCGAGATCACACAGTCATCCAGAACAGCTGGTGCTCTCATGCATGTTTCAGTGTTGCTTGCGTTGAAGCGAGCATAGAAGTAGTTTAGCTTGTCTTGTAGGCTCTCGGCTGTGCTTCCCTTTGTAGTCTGTAATGGTTTGCAAGCCCTGCCACATCCGACCGGAGCCGATGTTGTACGATTCGATCTTAGTCCCGTATTGACACTTTGCCTGTTTGATGGTCTGTCGGAGGGCATAGCGGGTTTTCTTATAAGCTTCCGGGTTAGAGTCCTGCTCCTTGAAAGCAGCAGCTCTAGTCTTTAGCTCAGTGTGGATGTTGCCTGTAATCCATGGCTTCTGGTTGGGGTATGTATGTACGTCACTGTGGGGACGACGTCATTGATGCACTTATTGATGAAGCCAATGACTGATGTGGTGTACTCCTCAATGCCATAGGAAGAATGCCGGAACATAGTCCAGTCTGTGCTAGCAAACCAGTCCTGTATTTTAGCATCTGCTTCATCTGACCACTTTTTTATTGATAGAGTCACTGGTGCTTCCAGCTTAAATTTTTGCTTGTAAGCAGGAATCAGGAGGATATAATTATGGTCAGATTTGCCTAATGAAGGGCGAGGGAGAGCTTTGTACGTGTCTCTCTGTGTGGAGTACAGGTGATCTAGATAACAAGAGGAAAACTGCTAATGCACAACTACGTTTTGAAATGGCACCTTTTGTATTCTACTATTCCAACTCTCAACAGTAAGTTGATATATATATATATATATATATTTTAACCCCCCCTTTTTTCTCCCCGATTGGTAGTAGTTACTGTCTGGTCTCATTGCTGCAACTCCCGTACAGGCTCGGGCGAGGTGAAGGTCGAGAGCCATGCGTCCTCTGAAACACAACCCAACCAAGCTTCTTGACACAACGCACATCCAACCCGGAAGCCAGCCGCACCAATGTGTTGGAGGAAACACCGTACACCTAGCAACCTGGTCAGCATGCGCTGCGCACAGCTAGCACTGTGATGCAGTGCCTTAGACCACTGTGCCACCCGGGAGGCATCCAAATGTATATATACAGGTATTTCAACGGAACTTGTAAAGTGTTGGTCCCATGTTTAACTTCCTGACTGATGTCTTGAGATGTTGCTTCAAATATATCCATATAATTTTCCTCACTCATGATGCCATCTATTTTGTGAAGTGCACCAGTCCCTCCTCCATCAAAGCACCCCCACAACATGATGCTGCCACCCCCGTGTTTCAAGGTTGGGATGGTGTTCTCTCGCTTGAAAGCATCCCCCTTTTCCTCCAAACATAATGATGGTCATTATGGCCAAACAGTTCTCCCCCCCCCCACCTTTATTTAACCAGGTAGGCTAGTTGAGAACAAGTTCTCATTTACAACTGCGACCTGGCCAAGATAAAGCATAGCAGTGTGAACAGACAACAACACAAAGTTACACATGGAGTAAACAATAAACAAGTCAATAACACAGTAGAAAAAAGAAAAAAATAGTAATTATACATTGTGTGCAAAAGGCATGAGGTAGGCGAATAATTACAATTTACAATTTAGCAGATTAACACTGGAGTGATAAATTATCAAATGGTTATGTGCAGGTAGAGATACTAGTGTGCAAAAGAGCAGAAAAGTAAATAAATAAAAACAGTATGGGGATGAGGTAGGTGAATTGGGTGGGCTATTTACCGATGGACCTTGTACAGCTGCAGCGATCGGTTAGCTGCTCAGATAGCAGATGTTTAAAGTTGGTGAGGGAGATAAAAGTGTCCAACTTCAGCGATTTTTGCATTTCTGTTCCAGTCACAGGCAGCAGAGAACTGGAAGGAAAGGCGGCCAAATGAGGTGTTGGCTTTAGGGATGGTCAGTGAGATAGACCTGCTGGAGCGCGTGCTACGGGTGGGTGTTGCCATCGTGACCAGTGAACTGAGATAAGGCGGAGCTTTACCTAGCATGGACTTGGAGATGACCTGGAGCCAGTGGGTCTGGCGACGAATATGTAGCGAGGACCAGCCGACTAGAGCATACAGGTCGCAGTGGTGGGTGGTATAAGGTGCTTTAGTAACAAAACGGATGGCACTGTGATAAACTGCATCCAGTTTGCTGAGTAGAGTATTGGAAGCTATTTTGTAGATGACATCGCCGAAGTCGAGGATCGGTAGGATAGTCAGTTTTACGAGGATAAGTTTGGCGGCGTGAGTGAAGGAGGCTTTGTTGCGGAATAGAAAGCCGACTCTAGATTTGATTTTAGATTGGAGATGTTTGATATGAGTCTGGAAGGAGACACCAGACACCTAGGTACTTATAGATGTCCACATATTCTAGGTCGGAACTATCCAGGGTGGTGATGCTAGTCGGGCGTGCGGGTGCAGGCAGCGAACTTTTGAAAAGCATGCATTTGGTTTTACTAGCGTTTAAGAGCAGTTGGAGGCCACGGAAGGAGTGTTGTATGGCATTGAAGCTCGTTTGTAGGTTAGATAGCACAGTGTCCAAGAACGGGCCGGAGGTATACAGAATGGTGTCGTCTGCAAAGAGGTGGATCAGGGAATCGCCCGCAGCAAGAGCAACATCATTGATATATACAGAGAAAAGCGTCGGCCCGAGAATTTAACCCTGTGGCACCCCCATAGAGACTGCCAGAGGACCGGACAACATGCCCTCTGATTTGACACACTGAACTCTATCTGCAAAGTAGTTGGTGAACCAGGCAAGGCAGTCATTAGAAAAACCGAGGCTGCTGAGTCTGCCGATAAGAATATGGTGATTGACAGAGTCGAAAGCCTTGGCCAGGTCGATGATCAGAACAGAGGACATTTCTCCAAAAAGTACAATCTTTGTCCCCATGTGCAGTTGCAAACCGTAATCTGGCATTTTTATGGCAGTTTTGGAGCAGTGGCTTCTTCTGTGCTTTTGTACCTGTTTCCTCCAGCATCTTCACAAGGTCATTTGCTGTTGTTCTGGGATTGATTCGCACTTTTCGCACCAAAATACGTTCATCTCTAGGAGACAGAACGCGTCTCCTTCCTGAGCGGTGTTACAGCTGCGTGGTCCCATGGTGGTCCCTTGGTTGATTTCTTTTGATTTTCCCATGATGTCAAGCAATGAGGCACTGAGTTTTCAGGTAGGCCTTGAAATACATCCAAAGGTACACCTCGTTAGTAAGGAGCTGCCAGAGTCGCCCGTCAGTCAGGAGCTGCCGGAGCCGCCCGTCAGTCAGGAGCTGCCGGAGCCGCCCGTCAGTCAGGTTGAAATCCTTGTTAATCTGGCCTCCCGGGTGGCGCAGTGCTTAAGGGCGCTGTACTGCAGCGCCAGCTGTGCCATCAGAGTCCCTGGGTTCGCGCCCAGGCTCTGTCGTAACCGGCCGCAACCAGGAGGTCCGTGGGGCGATGCACAATTGGCCTACCGTCGCCCGGGTTAGGGAGGGCTTGGTCGGTAGGGGTGTCCTTGTCTCATCGCGCACCAGCGACTCCTGTGGCGGGCTGGGCGCAGTGTGCGCTAGCCAAGGTGGCCAGGTGCACGGTGTTTCCTCCGGCGCATTGGTGCGGCTGGCTTCCGGGTTGGATGCGCACTGTGTTAAGAAGCAGTGCGGCTTGGTTGGGTTGTGTATCGGAGGACGCATTACTTTCAACCTTCGTCTCTCCCGAGCCCGTACGGGAGTTGTAGCGATGAGACAAGATAGTAGCTACTACAACAATTGGATACCACGAAATTGGGGAGAAAAAGGGTTAAATTTTTTTTTTTTAAATCCTTGTTAATCTAACTGCATTGTCCAATTTACAATAGGCTTTACAGCGAAAGCATGTTTGAGGACGGCGCCCCATATCAAAATATTTTTCAACCAGCACAGGCTGTGTAAAATCACAAATAGCGACTAAATATTCACTTACTTTTTGAAAATCTTCCTCTGATTTGCAATCCCAAGGGTCCCAGCAACAACATGCATGGTTGTTTTGTTAGATATCCCAAAAAGTCTGTTTAGTTGGCGCCATCGATTTGAATAATCCACTCGTACAACATGCAGAGAAAGGAATCCAAAAAGCTACCGCTAAACTTTGTTAATTAAAACAAGTCAAAATATGTTTCTCACCAATTCTCAGGTACCCTAAAATGTCATTAAACTATAATATTTTATACGGAAAGAAGTATGTTCAATACAAAATAAAATGAGCAAGTGCGCTTCCTCTTCGTTGTGGTTGCACAGACTGATTTCCAACTCTGACTCCCAGTACCAAAACACAAAAATCTTCCCCGTTTGAGAAGAAACAAATCTGAAACCTTGAACAAAGACTGTTGACCTCTATTGGAAGCCATAGGAATTGCAATCTGGGAGCTGGAATTGCATAGCATTCCATTGAAAGAGTATGGGCTCTGAAAAAAACAATTCTGGTTGGTTTTTCTTTGGATTTTCACCTACCATATCAATTGTGTTATAGTCTCATACATTATTTTAACATATCTACAAACTTTGATGTGTTTTCTATCCAATGGTACAAATTATATGCATATCCTGGCTTCTGGGTCTGAGTAACAGGCAGTTAACTTTGGGCACGTCATTCAGACAGGAAGTGGAGAAAAATAGCCTAGCCTGAAGAAGTTTCAATCTTGTAAATTACTATTGTAGCTGGAAACAGCAGATTATTTTAATGGAATATCTACATAGGCGCACAGAGGCCCATTTTCAGCAACCATCATCACACAAAGACAATCTCAAATTTGGACTCATAAGACCAAAGCAAGATTCGAATTGACCGAACTTCATGTCTTAGGGCTATCTTCTGTATACAACCCCTTTTTGGTTACTACACTTTTTTGGTTACTACGTGATTCCATATGTGTTACTTCATTGTTTTGGTGTCTTCACTATTATTCTACAATGTAGAAAATAGTAAAAATAAAGAAAAAACATTGAAATTTGTGTTTATATTTATTATTATGATCATTCTAAAACTAATTTTTACAGAGGTTCGGATCTTAGTTGTCCTCACATGTAGCTACAGCTCTGTCTATTGTCACGACTCCCTCCGAACGAAGTTGGCTCCCCCCCGCCTGTTCGGGTGGTGCTTGGCAGTCGTAGTCACCGGCCTACCAGCCGCCACCGATCCCTTTTTCTTTTGGGTTAGTTTTGTCTCATTTGTTACACCTGTTCCTATTTTGTGTGTGCTTGATTTGCTTCCCTATTTAGCGTATGGAACCCGCCCCTTTGTTGTGCGGGATTATTTTGATGTTCACGTTGTGTCGTTGGTGTTGTTAGTGCTCTGGACCTTGTTACCTGTTGTTATGGGTTGGTCAGTGTTTTGCGCCCTGCGTGTCTGGGCATTTCATTTTGGTGCCGCATTAATGCATCTTTCCCCTGGACCTCTTTGCTCTCCCCTGATTCCTCTCTACACACGTAGCCCGCCGTGACACTACATTTTGAGTTTTCAATGTAATTCAGATTTTCAACATTCTGTTGACTTCTTGTGAGTATTTCTATTGACATTTCCACATTGCTATAGCAGCAGCATTTGCAAGTATCAGGTGGTACTTGTGGGTTGGCATGGACGTCAGAGAAGTTCTGGGTCTGCTGCCAGGCTCGGTCAGTCGAGGCTGGTGACTCCTATGACCTATAGCACCCTCTTCATCCTACCACACCTCAGCTCCAACATGAATTATTCCGGTTTGAATTAATGTATTTTATGTTCCACTTCTTAACTAAATGAACCGTTCCATTTCCTGCGTCGCAAGATAGATTGCTGACAACTCTCATGTTTTACTCTTGAGCTTGGGTTTGATGAAGTGTGATAGTGAATGATTTTCCTCCTGACTTTTTCATTATTGAACTTTCCTCTTTTCCAATACAATTTAACATCCAAGCTACCCAGGAGCACTCGACCTGACTTAGGTAGCACTGAAAATAAGATTAAATGCATAACAAACTATTCTTAAAAGTCAATAACAGTTGCAGGCAGAAAAAGGTTGATTTGAAAAGGGATATAGAGACTGAGGCATAGCTTTCAGTTGGCAATTATTTTAAATATTTCCTCACAGATTTGAGATGTCTTTATTCAACAGTCCTTTTAAATCATTTACTGAAGGAATTCAGGTGATGTTGTGTCATTACTCACATGGGCGAGTAGAGCGCATTATGATTCAAACCTGTTGCCCTGTGGTCACCAATATGATCCTTTCGACCATGAAGGCCTGATTCACGCAGTCTCCTCTGAACAGTTGATTTTGAGATGGGTCTGTTACTTGAACCCTGTGAAGCATTTATTTGGGCTGCCATTTCTGAGGCTGGTAACTCTAATGAACTTATCCTCTGCAGCAGAGGTAACTCCGGGTCTTCCTTTCCTGTGGCGGTCCTCATGAGTGCCAGTTTCATCATAGTGCTTGATGGTTTTTGTGACTGCACTTGAAGAAACTTTCAAAGTTCTTGAAATATTCCGGATTGACTGAACTTCATGTCTTAGGGCTATCTTCTGATGACAACCCCTTTTTGGTTACAACACTTGTTTGGTTAGTACATGATTCCATATGTGTTATTTCATAGTTTTGATGTCTTCACTACAATTCTACAATGTAGAAAATAGTAAAAAATAAAGATAAACCCTTGCATGAGTGTCCTAAAACTTTTGACCGGTCGTGTTTATATTTGTTATTAGGATTTTTTTTTTTTTTTTACAGAGGTCTGGACCTTAGTTGTCCTCATATGTAGATACAGCTCTGTCTACGGCTGGTCTAATTTTAGAGTTTTCACTGTAATTCAGAATTTCAACATTCTGTCGACTTCTTGTGAGTATTTTCATTGACATTTCCACATCGCTATAGTTCTTGAAATGTTCCGGATTGACTGAACTTAGGGCTATCTTCTACAGTGAGGCAAAAAATAATTTAGTCAGCCACCAATTGTGCAAGTTCTCCCAATTAAAAAGATGAGAGGCCTGTAATTTTCATACTTATTTTCCACCAAAATGTGCAAATAAATTCATAAAAAATCCTACAATGTGATTTTCTGGATTTTTTCCCCCTCATTTTGTCTGTCATAGTTGAAGTGTACCTATGATTAAAATTACAGGCCTCTCTCATATATTTAAGTGGGAGAGCTTGCACAATTGGTGGCTGACTAAATACTTTTTTGTCCCACTGTATATACAACCCCTTTTTTGCCCTGTTTATCAAAAGTTGGACAAATGTGTCAATAATCAATTGACTGGCTTTCTTGATGTCTATAGTATTCTCTCTGGTATGCAATATGGTTTCTGCTCAGGTTATGGATGTGTCACTGCAACCTTAAATGTCCTCAATGATGTCACCATTGCCCTTGATTCTAAGCAATGTTGTGCTGCTATTTTTATTGACTTGGCCAAAGTTTTTGACACGGTAGACCATTCCATTCTTGTGGACCGGCTAAGTAGTAAGTTTTGGTGTCTCTGAAGGGTCTTTGGCCTGGTTTGCTAACTACCTCTCTCAAAGAGTGCAGTGTATAAAGTCAGAAAATCTGCTGTCTCAGCCACTACCTGTCACCAAGGGAGAACCACAAGGCTCAATACTAGGCGCCACGCTCTTCTCAATTGACATCAACAACACAGCTCAGGCAGTAAGAAGGTCTCTCAAATATTTATATGCAGATGATACAGTCTGATACTCACATGGCCCCTCCCTTGGTTTTGTGTTAAATGCTCTACAACAAAGCTTTCTTAGTGTCCAACAAGCTTTCTCTACCCTTAACCTTGTTCTGAATACCTCCAAACAAAGGTCCTGTTGTTTGGTAAGAAGAATGCCCCTCTCCCGACAGGTGTGATTACTACCTCTGAGGGTTTAGAGCTTGAGGTAGTCACCTCATACAACTACTTGGGAGTATGGCTAGGTGGTACACTGTCGTTCTCTCAGCACATATCTAAGCTGCAGGCTAAAGTTAAATCTAGACAGATTTCCTCTATAGTAATTGTTCCTCTTTCACCCCAGCTGCCAAACTAACCCTGATTCAGATGACCATCCTACCCCTGCTAGATTATGGAGACATAATTTATAGATCGACAGGTAAGGGTGCTCTCGAGCGGCTGGATGTGCTTTACCATTCGGCCATCAGATTTGCCACTAATGCTCCTTATAGGACACATCACTGCACTCTATACTCCTCTGTAAACTGGTCATCTCTGTATACCCGTCGCAAAACCCACTGGTTGATGGTATTTATAAAACCGTCTTAGGCCTCACTCCCCTATCTGAGATATCTACTGCAGCCCTCATCCTCCACATACAACACCCGTTCTGCCAGTCTCATTCTGTTAAAGATCAAAGCACACACATCCCTGGGTCGCTCCTCTTTTCAGTTCGCTGCAGCTAATGACTGGAACGAGCAGGACACAAACTCTCAAACTGGACAGTTTATTCTCAATCACTTCATTCAAAGACTATCATGGTCACTCTTACTGACAGTTGTGGCTGCTCTGCATGATGTATTGTTGTATCTACCTTCTTGCCCTTTGTGCTGTTGTTAGTGCCCAATAATGTGTGTACCATGTTTTGTGCTGCTACCAACACAGTGTTGTGTTGCTACCATGTTGTTGTCATGTGTTGCTGCCTTGCTATGTTGTTGTCTTAGGTCTCTCTTTATGTAGTGTTGTGTTGTCTCTCTTGTCGTGATGTATGTTTTGTCCTATATTTATTTATATAGAATGCAGGAGGCAGGAGGCCTTTTGCCTTTTGGTAGGCCGTCAATGACAGAACATTTAGACATAAATGCATTGTGTTGAATGTTCACAACTAATGTTTCAGCTCATTGAACATACCCCAGGTTGTGAGATTTCATAGGGTCTCACAGCATCCATTATCATTGATCTACCATCATGACTTTGACATGCTGCTCTGTAGGCTATGGTGGAAAGGTAATCTACTTCTATTTGGGGATCTTTAACTAGGAATGAACCTCAAACAGGAGACCAAAATGTTAGCAGACATTTTCCGGAGTCAACTCTCTTAAAGGGATAGTTCGGGATTTGGGCAATGAAGCCCATTATCTACTTCCCCAGAGTCCAGTGTGAAGGAAGTTAGAGGTAGTTTCATTTACATTACATTTACATTTAAGTCATTTAGCAGACGCTCTTATCCAGAGCGACTTACAAATTGGTGCATTCACCTTATGACATCCAGTGGAACAGCCACTTTACAATAGTGCATCTAAATCTTTTAAGGGGGGGTGAGAAGGATTACTTTATCCTATCCTAGGTATTCCTTAAAGAGGTGGGGTTTCAGGTGTCTCCGGAAGGTGGTGATTGACTCCGCTGTTTCGCAAGCCAAAAGTTAGCAATTGCACTAACATTAGTTAGCAGCTTCTTTCAAACAGCACGCAGAGTCATAAAAATGTTATCCATGAGCTCATCTGACTCTGGGGAAGTAGATAAAGGGCTTCACTTCCAAAATCACAAACTATCCCTTTAATTCCTGTGCTGAGCCTGGCCTTTTGGTGGTTTGGCATATAGCCTGGTTCTGATGGATGAACGAGATGAGGTACTCTACCCTCTCATGTGCTCCGTGCCTAGTCCCTGTTCCCCTGTCTCTTTCAATTAAGAATTGTGTCCCGAGGACTGACCCAGAAAAGGCTTGGATCCTAACCTGCTTCATAAAGGCCATGTGAACTTGAAATTCATGGCCTTTGAGTTTTTGCAGAAAGATACATTCATTTACCTTATAAAGACTACATCTTGAGTTGAATTGAATATGACTGAGCTTGACTATCAACCAACTAAACTAAATCATTAATAATTTGCGAGATACCTCCTACAACAAAGATACGATTTGCAAAAGATGATAGATAATCATTGTGGAGAGTAGAGAGACTACAATAGATGTCTAAGAATATGCTGTATGAAATTACTTGGCAATGAAATTAAGCCAATTGCCATTGTTGTAGTCTCTTTCATGTTATTAGTATCTTTTGAAAGGTCTAATGCACCGTCGTTGAAGCCTGCTTGAACCCGTTGCCATGGAGAAGTAATGGTACCGTCATGACAATTAATTTGGAGCTTGAGAGAACTCTTCTTTCACATCCTTATGTCAAACTGTCATATTACTTTTTTTTTGTGAATGAGGTTGAGGTGAATGAGGTTGCGGTTACAGTAATTTGGTCAAATTCCTGTTATTTCCAATTTGTCCAGGTTTCCCATCTGTGCAATAGTCAGGGACGCTCTGAAAGGGAATAAACTGCAATAAAGATAAATGCTAGCCTTTGCAGGCCACCTGTTCTAGCAAGTTTACATGAATGGTTCGCTACCACAGGATACATATGGGAAACTGTTGTGTGTGTGATACACATGGGAAACTGTTGTGTGTGTGATACACATGGGAAACTGTTGTGTGTGTGATACACATGGGAAACTGTTGTGTGTGTGATACACATGGGAAACTGTTGTGTGTGTGATACACATTTCTATTCCGCAACAAAGCCTCGTTCACTCACGCTGCCAAGCTTACCCTAGTAAAACTGACTATCCTACCGATCCTCGACTTCGGCGATGTCATCTACAAAATTGCTTCCAACACTCTACTCAGCAAACTGGATGCAGTTTATCACAGTGCCATCCGTTTTGTCACTAAAGCACCTTATACTACCCACCACTGCAACTTGTATGCTCTAGTCGGCTGGCCCTCGCTACATATTCGTCGCCAGACCCACTGGCTCCAGGTCATCTACAAGGCCATGCTAGGTAAAGCTCCGCCTTATCTCAGTTCACTGGTCACGATGGCAACACCCATCCGTAGCACGCGCTCCAGCAGGTGTATCTCACTGATCATCCCTAAAGCCAACACCTCATTCGGCCGCCTTTCGTTCCAGTACTCTGCTGCCTGTGACTGGAACGAATTGCAAAAATCGTTGAAGTTGGAGACTTTTATCTCCCTCATCAACTTCAAACATCAGCTATCTGAGCAGCTAACCGATCGCTGCAGCTGTACATAATCTATTGGTAAATAGCCCACCCATTTTCACCTATCTCATCCCCACAGTTTTTATTTATTTACTTTTCTGCTCTTTTGCACACCAATATCTCTACCTGTACATGATCATCTGATCATTTATCATTCCAGTGTTAATCTGCAATATTGTAATTATTCGCCTACCTCCTCATGCCTTTTGCACACATTGTATATAGACTCCCCTTTTTTTTCTTTTTTTTCTACTGTGTTATTGACTTGTTAATTGTTTACTCCATGTGTAACTCTGTGTTGTCTGTTCACACTGCTATGCTTTATCTTGGCCAGGTCGCAGTTGCAAATGAGAACTTGTTCTCAACTAGCCTACCTGGTTAAATAAAGGTGAAATAAAAAAATAAATAAAAAAATGAGAAACTGTTGTGTGTGTGAAAAACACATAGCATTGCAATTATTGACATCACCGGTGCGCCTGGCACCTACTACCTTACCCCGTTCACTTAAATATTTTTTCTTGCCAATTCACCCTCTGAATGGCACACATACACAAATCAATGTCCCAAGACCTAACTGTTATTCTTTAACCTGTCTCCTTCCCTTCATCTACACTGATTTGAAGTGGATTAAAGAAGTGACATCATTAAGGGATCATAGCTTTCCCCCTGGATTCACCTGGTCAGTCTATGTCATGGAAAGAGTAAGTGTTCATAATGTTTTGTACACTCAGTGTATATCCATTATGTTTCCTGAGCTGATACACAGGGGGAATACAGTAGGCCAACTAGAACCAATGGAAGTAATACTCGTTGTGTGATGCTATTGATAAAGTAAAATGTAATGTCAGGAGCGAAATACTTATGTTTACCTCTTTCAAGCTTAGCCGTCGTCTCCTCACAGCTACGACTTTGCCATTGTCATTGACGATATTGGTTGGTTTGAATATAGTTAAGTTGTGTAATCTCAGTTTACCCAGAACTAAAGTCTTGCATACTTGTTAAGTGAAGAGATAGAATGAGGATCGGAAACAGAACGAAGTGCTCAACCCTGTCTCTTTGCAAGTTACATCCAAGTCTATTGGTCAAATGTCCCATCCCCTTCTGAAATTCGAAAGACGCTAACACCAGCGAAAGACGCTAACACCAGCGAAATTGTGATTTGTCCAAATAACCAGTGACGAAAAACCCAAGCACCGAAACTAATGCTGCTCATTATCTCACACATCCCGTTGTGTCATGACAGATCTACGATACCATTTTTTGTTAACGTAGTCTGTCCACGAGAGATTAGGTATTGTGATATCCTGTATTTGAGGACAGATAGGCCCTCACAGGGTATACTGTATGATGCCGCTTCACAGAATCCTTAGTCACCTACAGTTGTTTTCCGCACCACTAGTTAATAAAAAGTATAGACATCCTTGACTCTACTGGCCAATATGTGACACATTCATGCCTTAGCCTCTAATGCTTGTTGATATGATCACCAATAAATGTGATTCATGGCAGAAGTCGCTGGCTCCGTTTGGAGCCAATTAGAAGACCCTTCAAAACCCCAAATTCAATTGTAATTTGTCAATGACGCCATAGCAATCAAACTCTAATTTAGCTCAAGTCTGCTGCCGACAAAGGAGCGACATTACTAATGCAGGCGCTAGGCAACCCGACTCGAAGATCTATTAACTTTCACTTTCCAAGTGTTTTATTACTATCTATGGGAGATATTGTCGGGGGGGTGATAGGAGCACGTTTGTTTTAGCCAGGCTGACTTGCTGGCACACACACAGCACTCACAGTCAGCTCTCGCTTGCCGAAGTGATTAAAATACTGACTTCTCCCGATGGATATATAGTTGAGAGCGCACCATGATTCCTTGTTTCATATTGACGGGGCGCAACACGCATAATTTGTGCAGATGGAGGGGAAAGACATTCTGATGTATGAAATATCTGGGTTGCGTTCAGCCAACTGAACTGATAATGGCATATACAAAAGGTCTATTGTATCTACATTTGCTGGAGTCATGGGGAAAGCCACAATGTCATTATGTGGGGACTCTATACACTTCCCATTATATTCTTCTGAAGATTTATGGAAATGTTCTTTCCTCCTCTTACTTATAGGCTACGGTAAAAAGTAAGATGGCGGTGCTGGGTAGGGTGCTCGTCTTGCCGGTTCCTGGTCGATTATATGGCAATTTTTATCATTATTACTTTGTTTGCTCAGAATATTCATGTAACAATTGCCTATGACTGACAAACACTTCTGGACATTAGATCCGAAGCTATTAACTTCCCAGAATATATTCCCTCATTTGCTCTTACCTGTTGCTACTGACCGGCGGACTGAAAAGGGGACACCAAGCTAGGCTGAAAGGACAGGCACCACGGCCTCCTCTTGCTAGTATTCTGATGGCTAATGGCCAATCACTGGATAATAAAATTGACGAACTCAGAGCAAGGCTTCAATCGCAGAGGGACATCAGGGAATGCTGTGTTTTTAGTCTTCACAGAAACATGGCTGACGAACAATACACCAACCTCAGCTATTCAACCAGACGGTTTCTCCGTCTTCCGATATGGATCAAACCGCAGAGTAGGGGGAGGTGTATGCTAAAATGCAGACCCCACTATCTGCCGAGGTAATACGCAATGGCCATTCCCCGCCCCCACTTTGACCAATCAGATCACGTCTCTTTGTTCCTACTCCATGACTACAAGCAAGCTCCTCAAGAGGAAGCCACCAGCACAGAGAATAATGAGGTGCTAGACGGATGCAGACTCAATGCTGCAGGACTGCTTTGAGAATACTGACTGGAATATGATCAAACACTCATCCAACCAGGCCTCATCCATCAACATTGAAGAATATACATTGTCAGTCACAGGCTTCATCATGAAATGTGTTGATGATGTTATACCCACAATAACAATCCAGACAGCCCAACCAAAAACAATGGATGAACGGAGAAGTACATGCCATGCTGAGAGCCCGTACTGCAGCATTCAAGGTCAGTAAAACAAACCCTGATGACCAGGTTGCACACGATGCATACAAGGCAAGCAGGTACGAGCTCCGCAAAACAATTAGGGATGCTAAAAGACAATATTGACTCAAACTTGAATCACTGTTCGGTAACTCAGACTCGCGACGCATGTGGCAAGGACTCCAAGCTATCACAGAGTACAAAGGCAAATCCAGGTGTGATGCCCACTGAAGCCTTTCTCCTAGATAAGCTTAATACATTCTATGCTCTCTTCGAGGCAGACAACACCGAGCCACACAGGAGGGCTCTCGCTGCGCCGGATAACCAGGTGATTTCGCTCTCCGAGGCTGATGTGAGGAAAACTCTGAAGGGAGTGAATACTCAAAAAGCCACTGGCCCAGAAGGCATCTCTGGCTGCTTCTTCATAGTGTGCGCTGAGCAGCTGGAAGGCATCTTCTCAGACATTTTCATGTCCCAGGCTGTAGTCCCCACTTGTTTCAAGGAGACCACCATTGTCACAGTGCCCAAGAAAACAAAGGTGACCTGCCTAAATGACTATCGCCCCGTTGTACTCACCCCTGTCATGAAGTGTTTTGAGAGGCTGGTCATGGCCCACATCAAGGCCAGAATGTCAGACACACTGGACCCACTCCAATTTGCCCACAACAGATCCACGCCCTAACACACCTGGAAAAGAGGAACACCTATTTGAGAATGCTGTTCATGGACTACCGTTCAGTATTCAATACTATTGTTCCCAGTTCAGCATTCAATACTATTGATCCCAGTTCAGTATTCAATACTATTGTTCCCAAAGGTTGTCACCAAGCTCAGGGTCCTGGGCCTGATACACATTGACGCGACTGCAGTGGAGAGAGTCAGCAGTTTGAAGTTCCTCAGCGTATACAGAGAACCTGACAGAGAAGCCTACAACCGCAAGGCCCTCCAGCAGGTGGTGAAGACGGCCCAGCACGTCACTGAGGCCATGCTCCCACCCATTCAGGACATCCACTCAAAATGGTGCCTGAGGAAGTCCCACAGCAACATTAAGGACCCCACTCACCCCTCCCACAGACTGTTCACTCCCTTACCGTCAGGCAGATGGTATCGGAGCATCGGGTCTCAGACCAACAGGTTCAGAGACAGTTTCTAACCACAAGTCATCAGGCTGCTGAACACTGGACTGATCACCTGCACTGAATCTCCATACCTTAGCATACATGCATTCACACACATAATCCCCCCTTATCCGACACACATGTAAATATTGTACTATAAATTGTTGGTTCCCTTGTATTTATACTTTATTCGTATGTTGTATCCGTTCTTATTGTTGTGCATTACTGAGAGGGAACCTGCAAGGAAACATTTAGTTGGACGGTGCATACAATGTGTATCCTGTACATACTGTACTTCTAACAACACTTTAAACGTTGCATAGTGAGTCATTTGATTGAGCTAGATAAGGAAGTCCTGTTACTACAAACACAAATAAGTGTAAAACCAGAAGCAGCCCTTTTGACCGGAAATGAAAGTAACACAATGCAAGCTTTAATGTCAAAGTCATTCATTTCGTGTAACCATTATATTGACATATACTTCACCCTTTAATTTACTTCTCAATGCACATGTATCCCTCATTCGTGCAACAAATGTTATTCACTCATGTAAACATGCAGAGTATGATGCAAGAGCATATGTTCATTTTATTTTTATTATTGCGAAACCAATGATCAAGTACAGTATGTTGAATATAAACTATATGCAACTCCTGATGAAATATTTTTGGAGAAGCAAGACCCAATTAAATCCTATATTTTTGTGTACTGCCAAATCAGTCAAATCAACCACTGTCACGCTCTGGCCATAGAGAGGCTTTTATTCTCTATTTTGGGTAGGCCAGGGTGTGACTAGGGTGGGCATTCTAGTTTCTTTATTTCTATGTTTTCTATTTCTTCGTTTTTGGCCGAGTGTGGTTCCCAATCAGAAGCAGCTGTCTATCGTTGTCTCTGATTGGGAATCATACTTAGGCAGCCTTTTCCCAACCTGCTTTATGTGGGTAGTTGTTTCTGTATAGTTGATTTGCCTTACAGAACTGCTTGTTTTTCTCTTTGTTTTTCTGTTCGAGTGTTTTGAGCAATAAAGAATCATGAACACTTACCACGCTGCGCTTTGGTCCATGCCTTACGACGAACGTGACGACCACCTATTCTGTTAAAACATGGAAAGCATGATTATGATTGTACCACGTTATGGTCAGTTAATATATTAATATAATATTTCAGAATATTGTAAGCTCTAAATGTTAGTTGATCATAGATAGTGCTTAAATGTTTCAGAGTCATAGTGGACTTGTTTGTAGCGTCAGTATGCTGCGTGGGGAGAATAAGTAAGAGCAGGGAACCTGCATTGTTTCCCCAGCCTCAGCTAACAAACTGACAAACAAACTAAAGGTCAGGAGCTGTTTGGAGATGAGCCATTTAAACATAGCCTGATGTTGTTCCCAACCAGCTTCGAGCCAAATTTTCACTTTGCATGGAGGTTGAAAAATCTCACTTTAAAGACAGATATAATAGGAGTGAATACATGAAAGGACTTTAGCTAGGGGAGAGGGGCTGGTCCAACTCAAGGTGTCATCAAAAAAAACCTCACAGTAAATTGACTATGTAAATCTGGACAAACAGAAAACAAATCCCTCCCTACCCCGTAGGCTTACTCAGTATTGAAGGCTTGACAATCTCCAAATGTCATTAAACATTTTTGTGTTTTGTAATAGATGTCTCTTTACATTCATCCATTGGCCACTGCACAGTTTGGATTGATTGATTTGCTTTTATTTGTCAGTAAAAAAAAGACAAATATACACAAAGATTTTTAAAAGTGTAAAAGTGAGCGGGATTGCACAATAAAGTTGGGAACTTATTTCAATTGTCGTCCCTATTTTTGTTTTTACATAAATATATTGCCTTCTGAAAGAATTCAGACCCTTGACTTTTTACATAAGTATTCAGACCCTTTGGTATTAGAATCTAAATTGAGCTCAGGTGCATCCGGTTTCCATTGATCATCCTTGAGATGTTTCTACAACTCGATTGGAGTTCACCTGTGGTAAATTCAATTGATTGGACATGATTTGGAAAGGCACACACCTGCCTGTATAAGGTCCCACGGTTGACAGTGCATGTCAGAGAAAAAACCAAGCCATGAGGTTGAAGGAATTGTTCGTAGAGCTCCGAGACAGGATTGTGTTGAGGCACAGATCTGGGGAAAGGTACCAAAAAATTGTCTGCAGCATTGAAGTTCCCCAGGAAAACAGTGGCCTCTTAAATGAAATAAATTTGGAGCCCCCAAGACTCTTCCTTGAGCAATCAGGGGAGAAGGGCCTTTGTCAGGGAGGTGAACAAGAACCCGATGGTCACTCTGACAGAGCTCCAGAGTTCCTCTGTGGAGATGGGCTATCTTCTGTATACCACCCCTATCTTGTTACAACACAACTGATTGGCTCAAATGCAGTAAGGAGGAAAGAAATTCCACAAATGAACTTTTAACAAGGCACACCTGTTAATTGAAATGTATTGCAGGTGACTACCTCATGACGCTTGCCAAGAGTATGTAAAGCTGTCAAGGCAAAGGGTGGCTACTTTGAAGATTCTCAAATGTAAATTATATTTTGATTTGTTTAACACTTTTTTGGTTACTACATGATTATATATGTGTTATTTCATAGTTGTGATGTCTTCACTATTATTCTACAATGTAGAAAATAGTACAAATAAAGAAAAACCCTGGAATGAATAGGTGTGTCCAAACTTTTGACTGGTACTGTATACATATATATATATATACATATACATACAGGAAGAGAAGTTTTAGGCTTAACCCCAGAGAGAGAGAGTGGTAGAGATATGATGGTGGCATGCTACGACACCGATATGCATTTATTTATGACAGATGGCTACTGCGTCTGCTATAGAGATATAGATGTGCAGAAGGAATCTAATTCTTAATTTTCGATCCAAATATTTTGTATAACGAATAACTCTGGCAGGCCTGAAACTATCACGTTTTAAGGTTTGACCCAGGTGCAGACAGTGTTGAAGAAACCAACGTTTATTCTTTAAACAGGGGCAGGCAAACGACAGGTCAAGGCAGGCAGGGGTCAATAATCCAGAGAGGGTGTAAAGCACCGGAACAGCAGGCGGGTTTAGGGTCAGGTCAGGCAGAGGTCGGTAATCCAGAGTAGTGGGGCAAAGGTACAGTACGACAGGCAGACAGGGTCAGAATCGGGAAACTAGAAAACAGGAGTAAGGTACAGGCGGAAGCAAGGAAACAAAATGCTGGTAGGTTCTACAAACAAAACAAATTGTCAACAGACAAACAGCGAACACAGGTATAAATACACAGGGGATAATGGGGAAGATGGGCGACACCTGGAGGGGGGTGGAGACAAGCACGAAGACAGGTGAAACAGATCAGGGGGTGACAGAAACAGACTTCCTCACCTCAAGTTCAACTGTCTGAGTCAGTTGGAGCGAATGAGCACACTGGTTTCATATCATAGGCCTGCAGTAGCTAAAGCTTAGGAATAGCCACACCATACCAAACCTTCACAAATGTTTCTAAACTTTATCAGGGTAATAATATAAAAAGTAAGTCAAGCCCTTGCTTATTAGAGAAAATACGAGCAGAATGCACTTTCCTTCCCCGTGCCCAATAAAAAAACCAAACAACCCTCCCCAAAGCAACAAAAAAAAGTTGGACGATCCTCCTTTATTTTGGACCACCCCTTCCCCCCAGTAAATTCAATCTGTACCTTAAACTGGAATAATTGTTACCATTGTCATGATCGTCGTCATCATCATGATCATCTCCACCAGCCACCTCCAACATCCACACATTTAGAATATTAAAGTCACTGTGATCTCCATGATGAGATCAACTCAGGCAATCGTGAGCTATCTGGCCAAAAACGATATGGCACACATGCCACCATCTTCATGTTCTCTCTTTATTTAGCTTCATTTCCAAAGATGATCACAAGTCATCGCATCAGTCTCTAATTATCATTCAAGTAATTTCATGCCCACTGACATCGGGGATAAGTGCAGTGGTGTAGAAGCCATGCCTATGCTGGTCCTATAGGTCAGCTCTGCTGGGTTAGTTAGGCCAAAGCCTCTCGGTACAGATGTCTTCGGTTTAGGTCTTGATGTCTGGAATGGAATCTGTCTGGAACAGTATGTTCCTAAAACACAAGACAGTCAATGTGGTTGACTTCTAGAATCTAACTCTCAGTCTGTAACCACATTTCCATCCACAGTTGCTATGAGAGTAAAGTCATACCATATAAAAAAAAAAAATCATGACAGCTGTGATGGAAACAGGAAGTTTCTGTACAATTTTATAAATGCCAACAGATCATTTGTTAGTTCGACATGGTGGGAATTAATTTTCAGAGAAATGGCAGTGAAACCGGAGCGGCAGGTAGCCTATTGGTTAGAGCGTTGGGCCATTAACCGAAAGGTTGCTAGATCGAATCCATGAGCTGACAAGGTAAAAATCTGTTGTTCTGTCCCCGAACAAGGCAGTTAACCCACTGCTCCTAGTCCGTCATTGTAAATAAGAATTTGTTCTTAAGTGACTTGCCTAGATAAGTAAAAAATAATTATGCACAAATATTGATATAGCAACCATCATATCGAAGTAAACTTGCAGTCTCGCGACGACATGGAGTGTGGTCCTCCCACTACGACTGTCACGTTCGTTGAAATGAGCGGACCAAGGCGTAGCATGCATAGAGTTCCACATGTTTATTCAAATGAAACTCACAAACAAAAACAATGAACAGCAAACGAGACGTAACGACTGGAGTGCTCACATGCACTACACAAAAACAAGATCCCACAACCTAATCTGGGAAAAAAGGCTGCCTAAGTATGATCCCCAATCAGAGACAACGATAGACAGCTGCCTCTGATTGGGAGCCATACCCAGCCAACAAAGAAATAGAAAAACTAGAATGCCCACCCAAATCACACCCCGACCTAACCAAAGAGAGAAAAAAAAGGCTCTCTAAGGTCAGGGCGTGACAACGACTCCGGAAACCATGGAGTTTATTAGACTACAGATGAAATAACTTATGATGAACTTCGCAGGGTTGTGAAAGTGCACAGTGATTTTGATACTCCTTTCCAATAGATGTAGAGGGTCTTATTCTGGTGACTTAATGATCAATGCTTGACAGCCGTTTGACGTATTCTCGCTCTTATCCATAATAATCTCATCATGTAGACCAGGGATGGGCAACTGGCACCTCAGAACCCCCCAAAAAGTACAATTGCATGAATTTAGTTGTAAAATTGCAAATTAATCTCTCTGCCCCATTGCAAAATTTGTAGAATAGCAGCAAACATGCTTTAGAATTGCAGGGAAACAATTATCTTCTCTGTCATGAGGGGTGCTGCAAAAATGGGTGTATGGATGTGGGTACGCAGACAGGTTTTTTGTGGCCCCCACCCCCATCAAAATTGCCCATCCCTGACCTACCGGCAGAGCCTACCCACTGTATCTGTGAGCTGTTGGCTAGAGCGTACGTGCCAAGACCAGAATAGACACATTTGCTTTTTTAACTCAACAGTTTGAGATAAAACTACTGGAAAATGCAATGGAAACACATTGAACATGCTATTTTTATTCGGTAAAGGAAAACTTAAGCCAAAAGGCACAGATTTTTATCTGCAACTAGTCCGTTTGATGGAAACACACCACTGGTGCGAAAATGCATATATTTTCTTTATGCAGATTTGTACAAATTTGCATAAAATCTGTTGCCAATTGGATGGAAACCTAGCTGCTGTTATTTATGATGTCATGTCTCTTTCATGTTGTTATTCATTTATTCACTTGATTATTTACTTGTGATGCTTGGGTTGAGGTAAGGACCACATGCCATTTATTGGGAAGATCGTGAGAATACGATAAGAAGAAGAGTGACTATTCCTTTTTACACCACCACCACCACTAACACACAGTTATTCCATTGAATATAATTAAAGCTAAATAAGGCCTTTGAGAGCTGTTAATTCATCAAAGCATTTTTTTTTTTAGACATCAAGTTTTTACCCCCGGGATTTCGTCTGACCCACACCTGACTTTGCAGGATGTCACTGTCCTTGCTGGTGGAAACAGGTGGCATTCTGGGAAACATAACCTTCTGTGTTTTCTAGAAAAACTGAGCTGACGCTAATCATTAACCTTCTTAGAAGTGCCTCATGGAGCAATCTGACATGCAGTCATTCAGTTCATCATATGGTTAATTACTTTCGGCCATTTGTTTTTTCAGTCTTTCATGCATTCCTTCTTTCGTGCTAAAGATCTGTTATCTATGATGACATGTCTCTTTCGTGTTGTTATCCATTCATTCATTTGATTATTTACTTCCGATGCTTGGGTGGAGGTTAGGACCACTCCTGATGCCATTTATCTGAAAGATCGGTGATAAGACGATAAGAAGTGACCCTTGTTTAATGAAGGATATTAGAGGAGGAGAGTTGTCCCTTGTAAAGGGGTCTTTTTCGAATGAGCAAAAACCTCTTCAGACCACGAATGAGCAGCCAAAACAAAAAGCTCCTCAAATGCTGACCGACTTCCAGGCTTTGACACCACCTTCCACATGCTGCCTCCCCTAAAAGCAACCTCCTGCCTCTCAGCTTCAGCCAGCAACCTTTCAAAGGTGTTTGTTGTCGTCTCCTTTGCTGTCTGTGCTGTTTCCTTCCTCCTTATTCCCTCTCTTGTCCTCAGGTTGAGTGCATGCATCATTATTCTCTTTGATTTGAATTGCTTATTGCTTCAAAGTGATTTAGCTATTAGGTCTGTTCTTAACACGTTTTCTTTTCCACTTCTTCGCCTTCTTCGTCATCTTCTTTGTCATTGCGGTTCCCTGCTGAGCTTGGCTAAAGACGACTGACTTGAATGTTTCAGAAGGTCATGACAGCATGGCAGATGCAGCATATGGTTCATGTCCATCTGAAAAAAAGCGTGTCTGATCAATTATTCATCATGGCGTTTTGTTTATAACTTCTCACCCCGAAGAAAATTGTGAATTGGAGAGGTGTCGTAATACTTCAGGAGTTTAAATAAACAGCTAAAGTCACCTTATAGGGTAGAAATCGTGAGTTTTTAGTCACCAATGTAGCAACTCATTGTGTTCAAAGGCTTAGTTGTAGTCACAATCTGGTTACCTATAAGTACAAACATTGTTATGGTGTTGGGTTATTCCATATTTATTAAGTTATTTTGGATATCTTCGAATCTACCCATAATGCACTATTTGTCAACGTCATATGGAGGATCTACTCTGTGCTACCGATGCTAGCTCGGTAGATAGCTCAAGCTGACTGACATTAGCCACACCTCATGCTCTTCATGGACTTTGTGGCTGTGTTGTCTAGTGGGAACCCATTAGCACCTCAGGCTCTGGAGGCTACTTTCATACATGCTTGTTGTAATTGTGTAATATAAGTACCTCATTGGTACTCTATCTATTTTGGATTTTTCTCACTATAGCTATTGGATTTTCCCTGACTCTTACCATCGGATGGGCCTGAGCCATTACTCTGTCATTTGACTTTTTCAACATTTTGTTATGTTACAGCCTTATTCTAAAATTGATTAAATATCTGTTTTTGCTCATCTATCTATACACAATACCCCATAACGACAAAGGAGAAAACAGACATTTACATAAATATTCTGACCCTTTATGCAGTACTTTGTTGAAGCACCTTTGGAAGCGATTACAGCCTAAAGTCTTCTTGGGTATGATGCCAGAAGCTTGGCACACCTGTATTTGGGGAGTTTCTCCCATTCTCCTCTGCAGATCCTCTCAAGCGCTGTCATTTTGGATTGGGAGCGTCGCTGCACAGCTATTTTCAGGTCTCTCCGGAGATGTCCGATTGGGTTCAAGTCTGGGCTCTGGCTGGGCCACTCAAGGACAATGCAGGAGAGGCTTTGGGACAAGTCTCATAGCCACTCCTGCATTGTCTTGGCTGTGTGCTCAGGGTTGTTGTCCTGTTGGAAGGTGAACCTTCCCCCCAGTCTGAGGTCCCGAGCACTCTGGAGCAGGTTTCCATCAAGGATCTCTCTGTACTTTTCTCCGTTCATCTTTCCCTCGATCCTGACTAGTCTCCCTGCCACTGAAAACCATCCCCACAGGGTGATGCTGTCCCCACCATACTTCCCACAGGTGTTATTACTACCTCTGAGGGTTTAGAGCTTGAGGTAGTCACCTCATACAAATACTTGGGTGCACTGTCCTTCTCTCAGCACATATCAAAGCTGCAGGCTAAAGTTAAATCTAGGCTTGGTTTCCTCAATCGTAATCGCTCCTCTTTCACCCCAGCTGCCAAACTAACCATAATTCAGATGACCACCCTACCCATGCTAGATCACGGAGCCATAATTTATAGATTGGGTGCTCTCGAGCGGCTAGATGTTCTTTACCATTTGGCCATCAGATTTGCCACCAATGCTACTTATATGACACATCACTGCACTCTATAATCCTCTGTAAACTGGTCATCTCTGTATACCCGTCGCAAGACCTACTGGTTGATGCTTATTTATAAAACCCTCTTAGGCCTCACTCCCCCCTATCTAATGCAGCCCTCACTCTCCACATACAACACCCGCTATACCAGTCACATTCTGTTAAAGGTCCCCAAAGCACACGCATCCCTGGGTCGCTCCTCTTTTCAGTTCGCTGCAGCTGGCGACTGGAACGAGCTGCAACAAACACTCAAACTGGACAATTTTATCTCAATCTCTTCATTTAAAGACTCAATCATGGACACTCTTACTGACAGTTGTGGCTGCTTTGTATAATGTATTGTTGTCTCTACCTTCTTGTCCTTTGTGCTGTTGACTTTGCCCAATAATGTTTGTACCATGTTTTTGTGCTGCTACCATGTTGTTTTGCTACCATGTTGTTGTCGTGTTGTATTGCTACCATGCTGTGTTGTCATGATTTTCTGTCTTGTTATGTTGTTGTTTTAGGTCGTAGTAGTGTTGTGTCTCTCTTGTTGTGATGTGTGTTTTTTATATTGTATTTATAAAAATAAATAACAAATCATCCCAGGCCCACGTCCCCACAGGAGGCCTTTTGCCTTTTGGTAGGCAATCATTGTAAATAATATGTTCTTAACTGACTTGCCTAGTTCAATAAAGGTTAAATAAATAATTCAAAATATTACCTGGTTGGCAATGCTATGGCTGGTTCTGGAGCTGGATTTGTCATAGGCATTTATGGAAAAACTCACCACAGATGGATAGGGGAAATCAATATCTTTGACTTTGCCATCTCTTATCTCCAAAGTTTTGGCATCTTCCATAAATTGCGGCCGTGAATCGCCATAGAAATATGAAGAATAAGATAAAGCTCCGGTAATATGGATAGCCTGGCAATTGAGCGGTTGGACTAGACACACGTTTTTCTACTTTGTAATGGACACGGTGCGACATTTGATAAGCTGCTGGAAGGCTATTCGGCTGCGCTACAGCAATGCCAAGTCAGCCCGTGCTCATGCCATGGATCTTACAGATAGGAGAAGTGAAATGATAGGCTACAATGACTTTTCTCAGTATGTACGCCGCTAATGATATGTAACAACACCCTAAGCGCATCGGACATGAAATAAAACACCAATACAAATGTAGCAATAGCACAACATAATAGACAAACACGTTTGTGGAATTTGTTTTTGTAGGCGTCTTTTCATTATAATGTAACGTAATGTAAAATGGTGACTGTCTTAACAATTGAACTCTAGTAGGTATCACATGCACTTATGTCAGTCTCAGGAAGATTGCAGAACTGGCAGTTTACAAGCTTAATATTTATTAACAGAGTATAACATAATACATGGACTGGCATGACACTTTCACCCACAGTTTGTCCAACAGAGCTAGCCCAAGGCCATGCCTCCAACATGCTACACCTCCAGATCCTATAATAGGCAGCCACCACGAGAATAGGATAAAGACACTTGTGGTATCTAGCTGCACCAATCAAAAGGGGAGCGGGGTTCCAAAATGCAATCATATCACACGCAATTTTACCATTTATGAAATGTTCATATACATTTTTTTTATACAAACTAGCTAAAACATAAGTGAAATTTGACAAATGTGCAATTGATTATGATAATTTGTTAGTAAAAAAGTAAAAACACAAGTTTGGATTTCCTATTTTATTTGTCTACATGGCAGCCAAGTGTAAGCTATGGCGAAAAGTTGTTTGGCTCAGCTCAGGTTCGACTTGCGAAGAGGAAGAACTTTACAGGTGCTTCTGATTAATACACATGCTGGTGGGTGGTAACATTCAAATAAATATATCATACTTGAACTAAAACGGTGTCTTATTGACTTAAATAGTTGTGCAATCGTTGTGCAACATCGTGGGAATTGTATTTCAGCTTAAAAAGGGAATTCCCGCTTTTGTGGGCATTTAATGTCACCCTTTAATGTCACCCTTGTCCATGTTGGCTCAAGGGAGAAAAATACTCAAGTCACATGAGGTTGACTTTGGAATAAAGGTACTCTTATGCTTGAAACAACTTTGGAACCAATTATCCACCTACTGTAGATAGCTACATTGGTCCAGGGACCAGCTAGCTAGCTAAATTAGCTAGGCTTTAGCTTTGCCGGCAAAACTCCAGGGATTATTGTGTGAATAACTTCTGACTCTAAGGGCTGTTCTTAGGCTCAAAGTGAAGCGAAGGACCGGGGAACATCCCTTAGGAGGGTGTTAATCATGATAACTCCAGGGTTCAAGGGTCCCTATTGCTTTAATAAAACGGTTGCCAACATGATTGTGTGAAAATGTTTTACATTAGAAAAGTTATTTTCACAAATAAATTATTTGTATTTCATCCTTCCACCATATAATATAGTCTGGGCAAAAGCTAGTCGCTAGTTCTGAGATTCTGACTTTGCTAGCCAAACAGGCTGGTGGTCCATTCTTCCATTCTAAGCAAAAAAGTTTGCTATGGAGGTTAGCTACTTCTCATTTACATTTTACATTTAAGTCATTTAGCAGACGCTCTTATCCAGAGCGACTTACAAATTGGTGCATTCACCTTATGACATCCAGTGGAACAGCCACTTTACAATAGTGCATCTAAATCTTTTAAGGGGGGGGGGTGAGAAGGATTACTTTATCCTATCCTAGGTATTCCTTAAAGAGGTGGGGTTTCAGGTGTCTCTGGAAGGTGGTGATTGACTCCGCTGTCCTGGCGTCGTGAGGGAGTTTGTTCCACCATTGGGGGCCAGAGCAGCGAACAGTTTTGACTGGGCTGAGCGGGAACTGTACTTCCTCAGTGGTAGGGAGGCGAGCAGGCCAGAGGTGGATGAACGCAGTGCCCTTGTTTGGGTGTAGGGCCTGATCAGAGCCTGGAGGTACTGAGGTGCCGTTCCCCTCACAGCTCCGTAGGCAAGCACCATGGTCTTGTAGCGGATGCGAGCTTCAACTGGAAGCCAGTGGAGAGAGCGGAGGAGCGGGGTGACGTGAGAGAACTTGGGAAGGTTGAACACAAGACGGGCGGCGGCGTTCTGGATGAGTTGTAGGGGTTTAATGGCACAGGCAGGGAGCCCAGCCAACAGCGAGTTGCAGTAATCCAGACGGGAGATGACAAGTGCCTGGATTAGGACCTGCGCTGCTTCCTGTGTGAGGCAGGGTCGTACTCTGCGGATGTTGTAGAGCATGAACCTACAGGAACGGGCCACCGCCTTGATGTTAGTTGAGAACGACAGGGTGTTGTCCAGGATCACGCCAAGGTTCTTAGCGCTCTGGGAGGAGGACACAATGGAGTTGTCAACCGTGATGGCGAGATCATGGAACGGGCAGTCCTTCCCGGGAGGAAGAGCAGCTCCGTCTTGCCGAGGTTCAGCTTGAGGTGGTGATCCGTCATCCACACTGATATGTCTGCCAGACATGCAGAGATGCGATTCGCCACCTGGTCATCAGAAGGGGGAAAGGAGAAGATTAATTGTGTGTCGTCTGCATAGCAATGATAGGAGAGACCATGTGAGGTTATGACAGAGCCAAGTGACTTGGTGTATAGCGAGAATAGGAGAGGGCCTAGAACAGAGCCCTGGGGACACCAGTGGTGAGAGCGCGTGGTGAGGAGACAGATTCTCGCCACGCCACCTGGTAGGAGCGACCTGTCAGGTAGGGCGCAATCAAGCGTGGGCCGCGCCGGAGATGCCCAACTCGGAGAGGGTGGAGAGGAGGATCTGATGGTTCACAGTATCAAAGGCAGCCGATAGGTCTAGAAGGATGAGAGCAGAGGAGAGAGAGTTAGCTTTAGCAGTGCGGAGCGCCTCCGTGATACAGAGAAGAGCAGTCTCAGTTGAATGACTAGTCTTGAAACCTGACTGATTTGGATCAAGAAGGTCATTCTGAGAGAGATAGCGGGAGAGCTGGCCAAGGACGGCACGTTCAAGAGTTTTGGAGAGAAAAGAAAGAAGGGATACTGGTCTGTAGTTGTTGACATCGGAGGGATCGAGTGTAGGTTTTTTCAGAAGGGGTGCAACTCTCGCTCTCTTGAAGACGGAAGGGACGTAGCCAGCGGTCAGGGATGAGTTGATGAGCGAGGTGAGGTAAGGGAGAAGGTCTCCGGAAATGGTCTGGAGAAGAGAGGAGGGGATAGGGTCAAGCGGGCAGGTTGTTGGGCGGCCGGCCGTCACAAGACGCAAGATTTCATCTGGAGAGAGAGGGGAGAAAGAGGTCAGAGCATAGGGTAGGGCAGTGTGAGCAGAACCAGCGGTGTCGTTTGACTTAGCAAACGAGGATCGGATGTCGTCGACCTTCTTTTCAAAATGGTTGACGAAGTCATCTGCAGAGAGGGAGGAGGGGGAGGGGGAGGAGGATTCAGGAGGGAGGAGAAGGTGGCAAAGAGCTTCCTAGGGTTAGAGGCAGATGCTTGGAATTTAGAGTGGTAGAAGGTGGCTTTAGCAGCAGAGACAGAGGAGGAAAATGTAGAGAGGAGGGAGCGAAAGGATGCCAGGTCCGCAGGGAGGCGAGTTTTCCTCCATTTCCGCTCGGCTGCCCGGAGCCCTGTTCTGTGAGCTCGCAATGAGTCGTCGAGCCACGGAGCGGGAGGGGAGGACCGAGCCGGCCTGGAGGATAGGGGACATAGAGAGTCAAAGGATGCAGAAAGGGAGGAGAGGAGGGTTGAGGAGGCAGAATCAGGAGATAGGTTGGAGAAGGTTTGAGCAGAGGGAAGAGATGATAGGATGGAAGAGGAGAGAGTAGCGGGGGAGAGAGAGCGAAGGTTGGGACGGCGCGATACAATCCGAGTAGGGGCAGTGTGGGAAGTGTTGGATGAGAGCGAGAGGGAAAAGGATACAAGGTAGTGGTCGGAGACTTGGAGGGGAGTTGCAATGAGGTTAGTGGAAGAACAGCATCTAGTAAAGATGAGGTCGAGCGTATTACCTGCCTTGTGAGTAGGGGGGGAAGGTGAGAGGGTGAGGTCAAAAGAGGAGAGGAGTGGAAAGAAGGAGGCAGAGAGGAATGAGTCAAAGGTAGACGTGGGGAGGTTAAAGTCGCCCAGAACTGTGAGAGGTGAGACGTCCTCTGGAAAGGAGCTTATCAAGGCATCAAGCTCATTGATGAACTCTCCGAGGGGACCTGGAGGGCGATAAATGATAAGGATGTTAAGCTTGAAAGGGCTGGTAACTGTGACAGCATGGAATTCAAAGGAGGCGATAGACAGATGGGTAAGGGGAGAAAGAGAGAATGACCACTTGGGAGAGATGAGGATCCCGGTGCCACCACCCCGCTGACCAGAAGCTCTCGGGGTGTGCGAGAACACGTGGGCGGACGAAGAGAGAGCAGTAGGAGTAGCAGTGTTATCTGTGGTGATCCATGTTTCCGTCGGTGCCAAGAA
Source organism: Oncorhynchus keta (assembly GCF_023373465.1). Taxonomy (NCBI): domain Eukaryota; kingdom Metazoa; phylum Chordata; class Actinopteri; order Salmoniformes; family Salmonidae; genus Oncorhynchus; species Oncorhynchus keta. Next base: position 58,022,933 of record NC_068455.1, on the reverse strand, counting down.
GTCGAGGGACTGGAGGGAGGCATAGTCTGAGATGAACTCTGCCTTGTTGGCCGCAGATCGGCAGTTCCAGAGGCTACCGGAGACCTGGAACTCCACGTGGGTCGTGCGCGCTGGGACCACCAGATTAGGGTGGCCGCGGCCACGCGGTGTGGAGCGTTTGTATGGTCTGTGCAGAGAGGAGAGAACAGGGATAGACAGACACATAGTTGACAGGCTACAGAAGAGGCTACGCTAATGCAAGGAGATTGGAATGACAAGTGGACTACACGTCTCGAATGTTCAGAAAGTTAAGCTTACGTAGCAAGAATCTTATTGACTAAAATGATTAAAATGATACAGTACTGCTGAAGTAGGCTAGCTGGCAGTGGCTGCGTTGTTGACTTTGTAGGCTAGCTGGCAGTGGCTGCGTTGTTGACACTACACTAATCAAGTCGTTCCGTTGAGTGTAATAGTTTCTACAGTGCTGCTATTCGGGGGCTAGCTGGCTAGCTAGCAGTGTTGATTACGTTACGTTGCGTTAAAAGAACGACAATAGCTGGCTAGCTAACCTAGAAAATCGCTCTAGACTACACAATTATCTTTGATACAAAGCCGGCTATGTAGCTAGCTACGATCAAACAAATCAAACCGTTGTGCTGTAATGAAATGAAATGAAAATGTGATACTACCTGTGGAGCGAAGCGGATTGCGACCGGGTTGTTGAGTGCGGAAGTTCTATTCGGTAGACGTTGGCTAGCTGTTGGCTAGCTAGCAGTGTCTCCTACGTTAAGGACGACAAATAGCTGGCTAGCTAACCTCGGTAAATTAAGATAATCACTCTAAGACTACACACTCTAAACTACACAATTATCTTGGATACGAAGACAGCAAAGACAACTATGTAGCTAGCTAACACTACACTAATCAAGTCGTTCAGTTGAGTGTAATAGCTTCTACAGTGCTGCTATTCGGTAGACGGTGGACGTTTGCTAGCTGGCTAGCTGCTGGGCAGATAGCAGTGTAGACTACGTTAGGACGACGAAATACGATAATTACGCAATTATCTTTGATACAAAGACGGCTATGTAGCTAGCTAAGAAGAAATTGCTAAGATTAGACAAATCAAACCGTTGTACTATAATGAAATGTAATGAAATGTAATGAAATGTTATACTACCTGCGGAGCGAAGTGCGGATGCGAACGCTCGCTCCAACCCGGAAGTATTAAGAATTAGCTAGACAACCAAAGCAAACACACAATCATCAAGCAGTTGAAATGACAGCAAACTATGTACATTTAATTTGTTTTACCTTTGTTTCTATTGTTATTTGTTTGGGTGGCTCAGAGAAGCTGTCACTCTCGTCCACACACGTTCATTCTCTATGGCAGCAAGGTTAAGACAAACCCCAACATTTGCAAATCAAATGCTTGGCTATAAGCATGTGGAAGAAATGTCTAGATCCATTTTTCCAGGGGAGATTAAGTTTATGAATTGCCTGGCTGGGCTGTTGGATAGTGGAGGCGCATTGATAAATGCAGGCATTATCTGGGGATTACCCAGGGATTATTGTGAATAACTCCCTGCTATCAACCAATCAGCACCCAGGCGTTTTTGATGTCTATACCTCCTGGTGTCTTCCTCTTAATTAGTCTTTAATTGCCACTAAAGTGGGCAAGTAGGAAAGACAAAACAAAACCCTTCCCTGCATCCCTCACTCAATGTAGATAAACACTTCATTAAAAAAATATGACTAAAATGGTTGGCTTCGGAAAACAATCGGTATAGATATGCTTTCTAACACAAACCGTCAACATTTTACAATAATTACACTTACTCCAAATCTGTATGCATAAATATTCCAGCAACTATCAGACCAACACACTTTAAATAAAATGTCGCTCTCTCTCTTTGGCTGTTCCTATGGGCTTGCATGCAATGGGTTTTGGGGTGCCACAGGTTCTCGAGCAATGGGGGTGCCACAGGTTCAGTTAGGTTGACAATGACTGCCTTGATTCAATGCCTCCCATATGGTACTCAGCGTCAGGTGTATAAAGATGTCCGTTCCGAATGGGTGGAAGTGATGAAAGCCATCCTACCAACTTCCCAATAATACTTAGATGTATTTGACTTGGCACAAAATGTTTCCAGGTGTGTCTATTGTCAGTGAGAATTGCAATGTGCTGACAGCAACCACATACACAACACCAGGGACTTCCGGTTCGCACGAACAGCTGTGGGGATGCTAATGATACGAAATATACATCCATATACTGTAAGTATGTGTGTCTCATCAGTGAAAAAGCATTACCTACATAATGATCATTATCCAGACAGGTTGCCATTGTTTGCATGACTAAGGGGCAACCTCTGACGAACGACGCCATTAAAAGGGGCCATCTTAGGAGAGCGAGTTAGAAGTCGTGATTGATCCAATGACTGGCCCGCTCAGCTCTAATTAAATGTTATCGCCTGTTAACGACGCTCACACCGGCAAAACCACCAACACTCGCAGGGCGTTTCGTCATTCCAAACACATTTCATCACCTCGACGATGGTTCACCTCGATTGAGATGCTGTAGCTGACTGTGACTGGTAGACTAATGTGTGGATCAGTGCTCTCCATGAATTCTGCACCGGCCAGGCCCATTGACCATTCTGAAGTGGCTTACTCAATGACAAGTCCCTCTGAGATTCATAACAAAGACGAAGAGCGTGTCATGTCTCTCCTTTAACTTGTGAATGTCTTGTCATCAATTTCCTTGTTATTACATTGATATAATAACCATGAAATGACAAGGTAATAATCATTCATAAGCCCCTTAATCAGTTAATTACTTGAAAACAGCTTAATTAGATGTTCCATGCTGATTATAAATAAGCCCCATGCATAACAATCAGCAGACAAAGCAATCCCTGTAAGTCCCATTTGGTTGTTTTGTATTCGTCCTCATGCCTCACAATTGGATTTCTACACACATTTAACAGTATGCTTCTCACATGGTAGCCTTGGGAGACCATTTGTTCTTTCGGTTCCCTTGACTGGCTGCTAGAGAAGGGTTTATGTCTGGCGAATCCTACCCTGTTGTAATGACGCTACTGTTTCAGCCCGCTCACACATTTGGTCTCGGCACAGGAAGCAACTGCTTCTGCGTTTGAAGTCAAATCTCTTTCCCCCCTGCTTTGGGCCTGCCGGGAAAAGTCCATTCTCACACTCAGCATGTGAGTTGCCATATGCCCTGCATGCTAATAACGGCAGAACACGATCCGTCTCTCTCTTTTCAGAATGTGTGAAGGTGAACATGATACATAATCAGATGGAGAGGGAAGGGAGAAGACACTGGCTACTTAATCAAGCTTAAACAGGCCACTGTCAGGCTCAAAGTGTCAAAATGAATGATGAAATGTTCCAGGTAAATTGCAAACTTCATTTGTCTCCCTGGATTCCTTGTTTTTATACACTTAGAATAAAAGGTGCTATCTAGAACCTAAACTGTTTTCTTGGCTGTCCCCATAAGAGAACCCTATGAAGAACCCTTTTTGGTTGCAGGTAGAACCCTTTTGGTTACATACAGGGTTCTACATGGAACTCAAAAGAGCTGCTTTGGGGACAGCCGAATAACTGTTATGGAACCCATTTTTCTAAGAGTGAAGTGAGCTTATTTAGAGGCGTGGACTAAAGTACTTTAATCACAATATTTTTTACACACACATTCACATATCCACATGTACCCCACTAGGAGATTCTTGAGGAAATTGAAAATAAGACCTTTGCTAACTTGAAGACCTGTCGGAGACTAGGTGATATAAAACAATGACTTTTGAATCTCAGAATGAAATTATTGCTGCCAAGAACATCCAAAACGAACTCAAAATACCGTTCAAAGACAAGGCATTCATAATGTCGTACATGGCAGCCTGTGTTATCAACAACATTAAATGATACCTATTTGTGTCAAATAAAACTTTCATCAAGACTTTACTTTCATATTTAACAGTTGGGTAATTTCTTTCTGTCACACCCTGACCTTAGAGAGCCGTTTTATTTCTCTATTTGGTTAGGTCAGGGTGTGATGTTGGGTGGGCATTCTATGTTTTGTTTTTCTATGATTTTGTATTTCTATGTTTTGGCCGGGTATGGTTCTCAATCAGGGACAGCTGTCTATCGTTGTCTCTGATTGGGAACCATACTTAGGTAGTCCTTTTCCCTCCTTTCTCTGTGGGAAGTTAACTTTGTTTGTGGCACATAGTCCTTAAGCTTCACAGTTGTTTTGTATTGTTTATTGTTGGCGTCATTTCTAATAAAGGGAATATGTACGCTCACCATGCTGCGCTTTGGTCCTCTTCATTCGATGGCCGTGACAGAACTTCCCACCACAAACACACCAAGCAGCGTGGTAAGGAGTAATGGACGTGGGAGGACATTTTGAATGGCAAGGGAAGGATCCTGGACGTGGGAGGAGATCCTGGCCGGAAAGGATCGCCTGCCGTGGGAGCAGGTAGAAGCAGAGAGAAAGGCGAAGGCAGCTGGTAAAGGGGCCCAGCGTTATGAGGGAACATGGCTAGCAAGGAAGCCCGAGAGGCAGCCCCAAAAACATTTTGGGAGGGGGCACATAGGGAGTTTGACTGAGTCAGGTTGGAGACCTGAGCCAACTCCCCGTAGTTACCGTGGCGAGCGTTGTACTGGTCAGGCACCGTGTTATGCGGTGGAGGGCACAGTGTCTCCAGTGCACGTTCACAGCCCTGTGTGCTACATCCCAGCTCCCCGCATCTGCGGGGTGAGCATCCAGCCAGGACGGATGGTGCCGGCTCAGCGCGCCTGGTCTCCAGTGCGTCTCTTCGGCCCAGGATATCTTGCGCAGCCCAGTGCGTCCTGTGCCAGCGCCCCGCATTTGCAGGGCGAAGATAACCACCCAGCCAGGATGGGTTGTGCAGGCTCTAAGCTTGAGACCTCCAGTGCGCCTCCACGGCCCAGTGTATCCGGTGCCTCGGCCAAGGACATATGTCTCCCCAGCCTGGTGAGTCCTGTGCCTGTGCCCAGAACTAAGCCTCCTTTATGTCTCCCCAGCCTGGTGAGTCCTGTGCCTGCTCCCAGAGCCAGGCCTCCTGTGTGTCTCTCCACTCCAGCGATGATCCATGGCAAGAAGCCTCCAGCGATGATCCATGGAAAGAAGCCTCTAGTAATGATCCATGGCACGAAGCCTCCAGTGATGATCCATGGCACGAAGCCTCCGGTGATGATCCATGGCACGAAGCCTCCAGTGATGATCCATGGCACGAAGCCTCCGGTGATGATCCATGGCACAAAGCATCCAGTGATGATCCATGGCACAAAGCCACCAGTGATGATCCATGGCACGAAGCCTCCAGTGATGATCCATGGCACGAAGCCTCCAGTGATGATCCATGGCACGAAGCCACCAGTGTGGATCCATGGCATGAAGCCTCCAGTAATGGTCCATGGCACGAAGCCTCCAGTGATGATCCATGGCAAGAAGCCACCAGTGATGATCCATGGCATGAAGCCTCCTGTGATGATCCATGGCAAGAAGCCACCAGTGATGATCCATGGCACGAAGCCTCCAGTGATGATCCATGGCACGAAGCCTCCAGTGATGATCCATGGCAAGAAGCCTCCAGTGGTGATCCATGGCACAAAGCCTCCAGCGACGTCCTTCAGTCCGGAGCCTCCAGCGACGGCCTCCAGTCCGGAGCCCCCAGCGACGACCTCCAGTCCGGAGCCCCCAGGGAGGGTGCCCAGTCCGGGGCCCGCAACGAGGGTTCCCAGTCCGGGGCCCGCAGCGAGGGTGCCCAGTCCGGGGCCAGCAGCGAGGGTCCTCAGTCCGGGGCCCGCAGAGAGGGTCCCCAGTCCGGGGTCGGCGGCAAGGGTCCCCACACCAGAGGCGCCACCAAAGCAGCATGAGCCATAGGTGGAGCGGGGTCTACGTCCCACACCAGAGCCGCCACCGCAGATAGATGTCCACCCGGACCCTCCCCTATAGGTTCAGGTTTTGCGGCCGGAGTCCGCACCTTTGGGGGGGGGGGGGGACTGTCACGCCCTGACCTTAGAGAGCCGTTTTATTTCTCTATTTGGTTAGGTCAGGGTGTGATGTGGGGTGGGCATTCTATGTTTTGGCCGGGTATGGTTCTCAATCAGGGACAGCTGTCTAACGTTGTCTCTGATTGGGAACCATACTTAGGTAGCCCTTTTCCCTCCTTTCTTTGTGGGAAGTTTACTTTGTTTGTGGCACATAGCCCTTAAGCTTCACGGTTGTTTTGTATTTTTTATTGTTTTTGTCGGCGTCATTTCTAAATAAAGGGAATATGAACGCTCACCACGCTGCGCTTTGGTCCTCTTCATTCAACTGCCCTGACACTTTCTACAGTGAGTTACCAGAGACAGCATTGTAATGCATAATGTGCATCACTGTCATACACCATAACAGTCAAGAACAACCCATCATATATTAACTCCCTAGCTTCTAGTACATGTTCCATATAAAAGGGTAACTATTGCAAACCCCTAGCTATGACAGGTATCAGGGTGTTTAGTTATTATGGATAAACAATCATTCCAATAGCATAGAGTTTGTTGTTTTTAAGCCAGTCTGAATAGAATTAGCCACTACCCAGCTGTATGCATGTAAAATAGGAATGATACAAGACGTGCTTTTACTGTTTGATGCAACCGTATGTGTTTCGACCCCTATAGAGTGAATACTTTATCCTACAGTACATGTAAATGTCCTTGACAGTATAGGTCACTGAGGTCTTAAAAACGCCAGGTGGCTTCACAATATAGTGTTACTTTAGTGTTACTTTCTTTCAAGATAGGCATATCATAAAGAGAAATAATACTGATGTATTCAGAAGGTCCAATTAATAATTAAGAAAGAAACATTAACACAAGTCATCTATTGCATTATTCATAGCATGTGTTGACATCTTGACAAGCCCAGCTTAGTGGAGCGCTCCAAAGAAAAAACGACCTCTGTAGTAAATACTGTATATCCACAGACTATAAAAAAATGACGTCTTAGTCTGGATTTTACTTTTTTTTAGCTCACAATTAGCCATCTCCTATCAGACCTTCCTGGTTAGGTTGACATAAATTGGAGGAACAGTGGAGCCAGCATTTTGTTTGGTCATTCCTGCATTGTAATGGACTGTAATGGTATTAGTGTGCCATACTCCTGGATTTGGTCGAAATAGGCAGTAGTAATACCTAGTAGCAGCAGTCACAGTGGAGTCCACTGACTACTGAATATTATGACCTGAGGTCAGTTAATTTGTCACAAAACCAAGAATGGCTCCCAGAGATGAGGCTGGCACATTCGTACAGTCACTCAGCAAATACCCTGTCTATTTTAAGGGGTGAACCCCATTGGTTACAAAATGAACAATAGCCCCAGAGCTTTTACATGGCACAAAGCACTCATGCTGACAAAATGTCCTTAACCTCCAACCCAAAGTAATCCCCTCTCTACACATATGCACACATGAATACACACACATGCGCACGCACGCACACACACACGCACACACGCACGCACGCACACACGCACGCACGCACACACGCACGCACGCACACACACACACACACACACACACACACACACACACACACACACACACACACACACACACACACACACACACACACACACACACACACACACGCACACACGCACACACGCACGCACGCACACACACACACACACACACCCTGGGGTAGAGCACTGCGTGTGTCTGTTCCATGTTAACTCAAAGAACTCGTCACCATAGGGCATTTCATCTCTCCATTACATCTCCACATGGTCCTGAACTCCAACAGCGTTCACCACATCACCACTCAGGAAATCCTTGTGGATTTGACATTAGGGCTCCTAGACTTTGGAATGGTCTGCCGGAGGAGATCAGGGTTGCAGATCATACATGGCAAATAATATAGGCCAAAAATAAAACAAAAGGAAGTATGTTTTGAAGTCTCTGAAATGCATCAGAGAGACATACCGAAGCTCAAGAGAGAAAAAAATGACTTGGTATAAGCCGTGTCTAGGCAATAAGGCACAAGAGGCAGTGCTGTATCATGAATACAGTCACAGGAAAACGCCGCTTTTCGGCCCGATGCGATATTGCCTTGCATGCCTTATTGCTTTTATAAAACGGTTACTAACATATTAAAATGACAATGAATTACACATTTTCATTAAAACATTATTTTGATAAGTACATTTATAAAATGTCATTCTTTCACCACCAGAAGATATAGTCCAGACAAAAATCTGGTTGTTTGTTATTTTGGTCGTGTTGCTACAGACTGACCCAGTCATTAACTATTTGTTGCTAAATAAAAATAATCTTCTGTTCAAACCAAAATGGTTGCTATGCAGGCTGGGTAATGTTCTTGTCACCTTAGCTAACTCAGACACATCAAACATTGCACCTGGAATGACAGTACACTAGCTGCATTTTAATTTATTGTAGCGTTTTTTCTATTGGCATTTACTTGGATATATCCATGATAATGACGTTGATGCCTGATTTCGCCTGATTTCTCCTGGAAAAAGTTGTCTGGGCTAGCTAGCAAAAGTGAAACTGTTTCCTAGGTTGAACAGGGAGACAGCAAGGCTTATATTAAGCGCTGTACCAAACAAAATGCTTGGCTGGAAGCAAGGTGAAATAATGTGCGAGTTGAGATAAATACAAGAGATGATTCGGACAGCAACATGAACATGATATTCTTATGGAGGCACAGTTATTATTTTCAGATGGAACTGTTAACAGGCATAGTGTGCCTGTGACAACCAATACAGCCTGGCTCGGAACGCTGCTTGTCCAATCAGCATCCAGGATACAAGCTGATATGCTGACCCGTGTTGATATGGACCTGACAGAGCAGTACATTGAAGCTGAATGTGGACAACATTATGTCCAAACATGATGTCCAAACTCAGCTGAACTGTGGAACACACAGGTTGACACCAAGACTTGAAACATCCAGGGCCCGGTTTCCCAAAAGAATCTGGCTAAGTTCATTGTCAGAACCTTCGTAGGAGGATCGTTAAATCTCAGAGCTGTTTAACAACACCATTGTTATTAATGTTGCACTTGACAATGCTCGTCATGTAACGCCCGCCTCACACCACTCATAGAACAGCTTAGTGCGTCATTAGATGCTTTTTTGCCCTCCCACGTCTGTTTATACACAGAAGATCTCCACTAAACATGGAATCAGATAGTTTGTCCATCTCTCTGTGATCACCGATAACGTCAGAACACAGTTGACTACAACTACAAAGTTGTCAATGTCTTTGCTATTGAAACCAACAAGTGACATGTAAAAAGACGCTTCAAATGAAAACCGAGATGACTGCATTAAAATATAAACAGTAGGCTATAGGTCTATTTCAATCACAGTGAGTCAATACAGCTTCTCCTCATTGATTCCCCCCATGTTCCTGTTGTTTTGGGATTTTCTTGTCTCCAAGAAAACACCACAGAGTGCCATGACCTCCTGGAGGTCTTCAGCAAGGCACAGCTACTTCTCTTCCCCTGCATCGTCCCTACGATTGACCTTCTCCCAGGCACCACACCACCTTGTGGTTGGCTATATTCTTTATCCGGCTATGGAGGCCATGGAGGAGTATATTGAGGACTCTCTGGCTGCTGGAAGAATCCGTTCTTCTGCATCCCCTGCCGGCGCAGGGTTTGTCTTTGTGGAAAAGAAGGACAAGACCCTGCATCCGTGCATTGACTACTGAGGTCTTAATGACATAACGATGAAGAATCGTTACACTCTACCACTCTTCTCATCGGCTTTCAAACCTCACCAGGGGGCTACCATCTCTTCCAAGCTGGACCTTCGGAATGCCTAAAACCTGGTTCGGATACGCAAAGAAGATGAGTGGAAGACAGACAGCCTTCAACACTGCCAGTGGACATTATGAGTACCTAGTCATGCCATTTGGTCTCGCCAACGCCCCCGTTGTCTTCGAGGCCCTGGTAAACGATGTGCTCCCGGACATGGTAAATCGTTTTGTGTTCGTCTACCTCGACGATATCCAGTTTTTTTCTCGTTCTGCCCAAGAACACATCCTCCATGTTCGACAATTCCTTCAGCGCCTCCTGGAGAACCAGCTATTTATGAAAGAGGAGAAGTGCGAGTTCCAATGTTCTACAATCTCCTTTCTGGGATATGTCAATGCTGAGGGAAATGTCCAGATGGGCCCTGAAAAGTTGTAAGCAGTAGAGGATTGGTCCCAACCTACGTCCAGGGTGCAGCTACAATGTTTGGGTTTGCCAATTTCTACCGCCGTTCCATTTGAGGCTACAGCACCCTGGAAGCCCCCCTCTCTGCACTCACCTCTCCCAAGGTACCGTTCACATGGTCCCCAGCTGTTGACAGAGCCTTTGTGGACCTGAAGCATCGGTTCACTACAGCCCCCATCCTCGTCCATCCGGACCGTCCCGTCAGTTTGTGGTTGAGGTTGACGTTTCTGACGTTGGAGTGGGGGCTATCCTGTCCCAGCGGTCTGCCCAGGACCAAAAGCTCCATCCCTGTGCCTTCTTGTCCCATCATCTCAATTCTGCAGCAAGAAACTACAATGTAGGTAACCGAGAATTTCTGGCGGTCAAGATGGCACTAGAGGAGTGGAGGCACTGGCTTGAAGGAGTAGAACATCCATTTTTGGCTTGGACCGACCATAAGAATTTGTAATATCTCCGCACAGCCAAGCAACTTAACTCCAGGCAGGCCAGGTGGGCTCTGTTATTCACCAGATTCAACTTCATCATTTCCTACCGCCCAGGGTCCAAGAATATGAAACCTGGTGCCCTCTCTCGCCTATACAGTTCCGCTGCCACTCCCTCTGACCCCGGGACCATCCTCCCTACCTCATGCCTTGTGGATTCAGTGGGCTGGGTTATTGACACCCTGGTCCGCAAGTTCCCAGCCTACCCCTGGAGGGGGCCCAGCTAACAGGTTGTTCGTCCCTAATTCAGTCCAGTTCCGGGTCCTGGAATGGGCTCATTCCTCCAGGCTTACCTGCCACCCGGGTTCCTGTCGAACCCTGGCCTTCCTCCGACAATGTTTCTGATGGCCTACAATGGTTCCTGATGCCTCTGTCTTTGTTGCCGCACGCACTGTTTGTGCTCACAATAAAACTCTGCGGCAAGCTCCGTCTGGCGTCCTTCAGCCACTACCTGTCCCTCATCGTCCTTGGTCCGATGTTTCCCTGGACTTTGTCACCGGGCTCCCTCCGTCTGATGGCAACAGTATCATTCTGACGGTAGTGGATCGGTTTTCAAAAGCCATCCATTTCATTGCTCTCCCCAAACTACCCTTTGCCAAAGAGACGAACCCAGCTCCGGCATGACTTCCGGATCCATGAACTCCCGATGGACATGGTCTCCGACCGGGGTCCTCAGTTCTTGTCTTGGTTCTGGAAGGCGTTCTGCACCATTATTGTGTCGTCGGCCAGCCTGTCCTACGGATCCCCCCCCCCCCAATCCAACGGCCAGTTGGAGCGAGCGAACCAAGACCTGGAAACAAACTTAAAACCTCTTGAGTGTATGGGGCAGTATTTTCGTGTTTGGCTGAAAAACGTACCCAATTGAAACGGCCTATTTCTCAGGTCCAGAAATTAGAACAGATTAGGATAGAAAACACTCTAAAGTTTCCAAAACTGCCAAAAAAGCCGAAAAGCTTTATTGAAATCTGACACGCCAGGTGGATTAACAACAAGCTAAGCTGTGATTTGCTATATTGCACTTGTGATTTCATAAAAATTTAATATTTTTAGTGATTTAATTTGAATTTGGCGCTCTGCAATTCAGCGGTGGTTGACGAAAATTATCCAGCTAACGGGATGAGTGCATCAAGAAGATGCCTTGTCTCGACCAACCCCACTACCTGGAGCCGACAACTAGTCTGGGTGGAGTATGCCCAGAATACTCTTCCCTGTTTGGCCATGGGACTCTCCCCTTTCGAGTGCTCCATGGGGTTGTTCCCAGAACAAGAGCAAGAAGTCAACATACCCTCGACCCAGATGTTCATCCGTCGCTGTCAGCGTACCTGGAGGAGAGCTTGGGCGGCGCTTCTCATGACCAATTCCAGGTATCGTCGACAAGCGGACCACCACCGGACTATGTCATCAATGTCCATCCGGCGTACACGGTGAGACGCCTCCTGAGTGTTCGACCACGGGGCAGGAGTTTCTAATACCTGGATGACTGGGAGGGTTATGGCCAGGAGGAGAGGTGCTGGCTCCCCGCTAGAGACATCCTGGACCCAGCCCTCATTGCTAACTTCCACCGCCGGCACCCTGGTCAACCAAGTATGCGTCCATGTAGAACGCCAGGTGGCGCCCATAGAAGGGGGGTACTGTCACACCCTGATTTGTTTCACCTGTCCTTTTGCTTGTCTCCACCTCCATCAAGGTGTCACCCATCTTCCTCATTATCCCCTGTGTATTTATATCTGTGTTTTCTGTCTGTCTGTGCCAGTTCGTCTTGTTTGCCAAGTCAACCAGCGTTTTTCTCCTAGCTCCTGTTTTACCCCAGTCTTTTTTGTTTTTCTCGACCTCCTGGTTCTGACATTTGCTTGTCCCTGACCTGCCTTTTACCTACCCCTTGGACTATAATAAATATCAGAGCTCAAACTCTCTGCCTCCCGTGTCTGCATCTGGGTCTCGCCTTGTGTCGTTATAGTTCAATAAATTGAGTTCTATTTTGCTACTTGAAGGTCTGTAATTTGTATCAATATATTTCAAGATGTGTAGCCTAACGTGCACGGTGATTTGCCAAATCTGTGATTTAGTGTGGTTTTATGGGGTAAGCATGAGAGTAAGCCGCTTCAATATTGCTCATGGGAGTTTTACTTACTTAAACATGTTACTTACTTAAACAAAAGGATTATGATTGGAGATACAATTTATATTAATGTTCCATTGGGTAGAGATCAGAGCCATGTTTATAGATGTGTGGCAAAAGAGATGGGACACTGAGCACAAGGGCCGGCATTTATATGCCCTCCAAAGAAAGGTTGATGACCAAGATTCAAAGGTGAGATTAGGAAGGAATAGGTGGTGTTGGCTCGATTGCGCTTAGAACACTGTACATTGAACTCGTAATTATATCTGGTTGGCAAGCATGTGAATGGTTTGTGTCTGGAGTGTATGGTAGATGAAATGATGGAGCATGTGTTGTTATATTGTTGTTGTAAGTATGTTGAAGTGAGAGACAGATTGAAGTGTAGGGTCATTGATGTTGGATGGGGTTGGAAGACATTTTGGGAATGGTGGAAGGTCTAAGGTTAATTAGAAGTTAGTAGTGCTGTTTTTTTATTTTCTCAGAAGTACTGAGTTAGGTAGGAGGGTTTAGAAATGTTGTAAGCCATGATTGGCAACACACTCCAGCAAAGTAGGTGGCAGCATGCACCTTTAACGTTGATTTGCGGACCACTATTATATCATAGAAGAAGAAGAAGAATACCAAACTAAGAGTAGGTGGAGGAGGAGATTTGTCACTTGATGGGTTTCGAAAGCATTTGAGGGTGAAAAGTAAAGATTAAGAAAATAAATTCTGCAAGAGCAAGTAGCAAGATAGTAAACAATTTAAACCTGCAGGCTAACTAGCCAGCTAAATATTTTGCTGTTCTAGTAGTAACAGCATGAATGCACAGAGAGTTCTGCTGCTCTTGGAGCATAACTGTGTCAATCACAGTAGGTATTGCTGCTCTAAGAGTAGTTTTAGTCAACTGGATCTTCTGCTGCTCTAAGAGCAGAACTGTACTGTGTTATCTTGATGTTGCTTCTCTAGAAGCAGCTCAAGTAAACTATCAGCACTGCCGCTCAACTAGCCCCAGATTTTGCTGCTCTAAGAGCAGAACAGTCAGTACTGGGCTGCATTCCAAACATGAATTTCCAGGCAAGGGCGGTCCATTTAAAAATCCTTCCTTCCTCGCCACTTTCCCTGCAAGTGTATACTCCTCAGCCCTCAAATGAAGTGGACACTTCCGATAATGTATAACATCTGACGAGTATACACTTGCAGGGCGAAGATGGAAGGAAGGAATGCTTTTTAAATGGACTGCCTTGCCCGGAAATTCGTGTTTGGAATTCGTCACTTGTTCATCCTGCAATGATTGTGTTTTCAGCTTGTGGGTGCTTTAAATGAGCGACAGTCAATTAGGATTGCATGTCTAATTATATTAACTATATAATTATTTATACGCCTACTGTATGATAGCTAGCAAATGAATTAGCTAACTAATGTTAGCCTGTCTAGCTGGAACTTCTGAAGAAGGAACATGTTTTATTTCTACAATTTCCTAAAGCTAACCCAAACAAACTAGATGTGTTTGTGCATTAGTAGCACAATTTAATGGATTTACATTCATTTTTACTTGCACTTGTATGTTGACTCCCTATTAACGTTGAGGTTTTAATCTTTGGCGGACTTTTCTTAGTGGAAGTACAATAATCGTGAATTGAATTATGGGGCATTTTAGGCCCCGTAGGGAACATAATTGTACACTCGCAAACTCTATTAAAAAAGGGAACATAATTGTACACTCGCAAACTCTATTAAAAATGAGGGCTGAGGGGCTTACGTTAAACTTCCCTTGCTTGACTAATCATTTGGACCGACGACAAATATGGCTGCTGTAAGTGGACGAGGGTGTGTCTTTAATGAGTTTGAAACGCAGCCCTGGTCATCAGTCAGTACTTCATATTCCTCTTTCCCCATTTTCCGACGTTCTTTTATTCCCTTTTTTAAGGATGTAAAGTGTGTACTCGAGACGCATGTGAAATGCACTTCAAATAGACTGAGTATAATTTGTGGAACGTTCCAATAGGAATCTATTCCAAAACTTCGTAAAGTACAAGGATGCCAACAAACAACGCATACAGAGTAGCATGATCAATTTGCTTAGCTAACTAGCTGCCGAACAGGCATAAACTCACCACTTAACTTATTCTTAATGTTTGTCCATAGGTTACCAGAGTGAGGAGCGACATTTTCAACATTTTTATGAACAAAAATTAATATCACAATACTTTCCACTGTCCGGACGATAACATAACATATATATATTACAAAAAAGACAAAAAAGACATGTATATGTACATGTATATATACTGTACTGTTGTTTTTTTTTTTTTTTATTGTTTAAAAAAAATATGTTATGAGCCCTTCAAAGTTAATAAATGACAAAATATTGCTTTTAACGTTATAGAAACAGAAAGGGGGCATTGCACTTTATTATGTTTTTTACTTCTGCGTAATCCTGTGCACACATGAAACTTTAAAAAAGTATACGAAAACAAATATGCAGTAAAATTCAATAAACAAATATTTAAAGTACTTGGGATGTAAAGAAAATTGCTACAAATGGCTTACTTTTTCCTGCTAAATATAAGTGCAGTCTTTTTTCAGCATAACACCAGTCATTTTGAATTCAAGTTGTAAACCTTTTCAAACTAACTTCTTCAAGCATTAACCAGACAGTGTGTGTGTTTCTCAGTTTACCATGTAACAATTCACTGGCTCCCTCTTCACAAGTTCTGTGCCAGGAACACCAGCCTATTGACAGATTCTGACTTCAAAGTTGCTCTGTGGCATGTGACCACATTGCCCCTAGTGCTAAATGCTCTCTGAGGGTGAACTTGTGGTAGGGATGCCTAAAGTATTTCAGATAGAGTTGTCAGATAACTCACTTGTGGGAAGTTGAATGCGTGAACTCGCTACCAATCCAAAGGATCAGCCTCACTGTCTGCTGACATCATCAGAGTGTAGCTGTCCAGCTCTTGCTCGATGACCTGTCTCTGGGTTCTTAAGGCCGGTACACTACTGGTTTTCTTAAAAAAGCTCCCAAGGCTCTTCTTGGACTTCTTTACTGATTGTGGAGCAGTGGCAGCTTCTTTCTCTCTCACTCTGGTCCTCTTCAAGAGAGAAGTCTCCAACGTCTGTGTTCCCTACCAGGAGGGCTTCTGTCTCTGAGGCAGCTTTCACCTTCACCTCCACCAGCTTCTCAGTGGTGATGTAGGTGGTCTTGAACCGTGGGTCCAAAAAGGTAGCTATGGTGAGCAGCTCATCTGTTTTAGGGTCGGTGTATTTGTCATTCAGGTAATCTCGGACCCTCATCTTAATCTTTCGGGTCAGTTTGGCTTCGCCCTCATTTGATTTCAGAACCTCCGCCTTGAACAAATGGAGGACGGGCTTCAGATAGGACACACTCACGTATGTCTCTCCTGACAGGGCATCTGTGAAATCCTGGAGGGGCTTAAGTGCTGCCGTGATAGATTCAAAGACCTCAATGCCTTGCCAGGAGGGTGCAAGGTGCCGTGTTTTTTTTGTCTGCCTCCAGGACTCTTTCCATCATCTGCAGGTGAGATACCCACCTTGTCGGGGATTCCGTGATGAGCTTGTGTAGGGGGAGGCTCAGTTTATCCTGTGCACTTTGTCAGGACCTTCTGCTTCTTCCAACTATAGGAAAATGTGCTGACCACTTTCTTGCACACTTCTGTGGCCCGGGAAACCCGAGGTTCGTTTTGGACACTTCTCTCTGGAAAAAGTACAAATGTGAAAAATAATTACATTTGAATCAACTTTTATTCAATAACAATAACATTGCATCTGCTGTAATTACAGCAATTTACAGCATGGACTCTGGACATGATTACAAATGTAATCCATCTATAGATTTACATACAACTGTTGTGATTAAGAGAGCTATGTTGCTTTAGAAAACGGGATCATTTATTGAGTAGGCTATTTATTGCGAGGATAGATTAATATATTGAAACCATAGGCTAATGTATAAATAAAAACAATGTTAGGATATTGCACACACTTACAAATACTATATATTTATATAGCTGTATATATTTGGCTTAACTTATAAGAAGGATCAGGCAGTGTAATCAACTATAACTTTAAACAGAGGAAATTAAGAGTACCATAGTTATTCTGCATTTTAAGTTATATTGTTTTTAAGTTCAGTTGTTTTTCTAACTAGCTCTGTGTTTTGGATGTTGAAACTTAGCAATGGCAATGTGTAGCCTGTGTCTGAAACACCCTAGTCTTGTCCATTTGTTCAGCTCTAATGCTTTGATCATGTTCGATCCGCTGTCAGTAGTCATACATACTTGACGAGACTCTTTCAAGCCCCAGGATGAAAATGCCCCCCTCAGCCCAACTGCAATTAGTTCTCTAGTGTGGTCGTCTGGGAAATAAGAGGTCTGAAGGCTTTTGATTTGCAGCTTCCAGTTGTCATCAATGTAATGAATCGGGAGGCTAATGTAGGGCTTTGTGGTCCGGCTTGACCATAAGTCGACAGTGGTAGAGAAGAATGCAGCGTTACGAATTTCGTTGGCAACTCTGGGTAGAGTTCTGGCAGACCTGCTGAAGTATTTGACTCAGGGTCTCCTATCTTGGGTCTAGAGTTCGAATCGACTTTCTGAAACCGTCCTCCACAGTTTGAATTGGTTTCATGTCTTTCGCTCTGTGATACGTAATTGTACTCGTTCTCATTCCACTTCTTGCTCGTCTTGTCATATGGAGTACCACTACCGAATGATGCCTTGAGTGATAGCTGAGTGCAGGCCTGGTTTGAAGATGTCTTGGGACTTGCAGGGTTTTCAGGTGGTGAAAAAGATTGCTGGAGTTTCCACCTTTTGGCTAGCACAATGCGTAGACACAACTTACAGTACTGTTTTTTTGGTCGAGGTCGGATATCTTCACGCCAAACCAAAGCTTTTTGTTTTTACCAATTCTTTGTCGTCCTTCAAATCAACCTCAATAGCGTTATTTTCCTTGTCTTCAGTCATCCTCAATGCTTGCTTACAGATTGGCACTTGATTTTCAGACACTTTCACTAACAAAAGGAGTTTACTTCACTAAATGTTCTCTTACTCTGCTGTTGCGCATGTTTGTTTTGACTTTGATTGTCAGGCAGATAGCGTGTAACATCCATGCTTCTAGTTTTTTTCTTTGCTAAAAAAGGCTGTTTTTAGTCAAATACACATTTTGAACTAGCCCACATCACTCGATTGAAATTTTGAACAAAACAAAAATGTCTTATTTAATACATTTATTAAATTGATCAAGATCTGCACAATATGGCAAAATCCATATCAAGGCACAATGTCATACCGGTATTCACATTTATACCGGTACACCCCCCACCCTTAGTCTGGAAACATACAGCTCATCATACCAGGGAGACTGACTGCTTCACAGTGTCACAACACACACTTACTCTATACATTTTTGTTCCTATTTAATCTACACTGAACAAAAATATAAATGCAACCATTTCAAAGATTTTACTGAGTTACAGTTCAGTCAATTTCAATAAATTCATTTGGCCCTAATCGATGGATTTCACATCACTGGGAATACATATGTATCTGTTGGTCACAGATACCTTAAAAAAAGGTATGGATCAGAAAACCAGTCAATCTGGTGTGTTTACCATTTGCCTCATGCAACACAATATATCTCTTTCTGAATATTGGCGGGAACTGGAACAAGCTGTCATGCACGTCGATCCAGAGCATCCCACACATGCCCATTGGGTGACCTGTCTGGTGAGTATGCAGGCCATGGAAGAACTGCTTCCAGGCATTGATTACAGAACCTTGCGACGTTGGGCCGTGCATTATCATGCTGAAACATGAGGTGATGGTGGCGGATGAATGGCACAACAAAGATCCTCAGGATCTCCTCACGGTATCTTTGTGTATTCAAATTTCCATCGATAAAATGCAATTGTGTTTGTTGTCTGTAACTTATGCCTGCCCATGACCATTGGTTCTCCTTAATTTTTATTTAGTGTATTTTTCACCCCTTTTTTCGCCCCAATTTCATGGTATCCAACTGGTAATAGTTACAGTCTTCTCATCTCTGTACGGACTCGGGAGAGGCGACGGTCGAGAGCCATGCGTCCTCTGAAACACAGCCCAACTAAGCCACACTGCTTCTTGACACAATTCCTATCCACCCCGGAAGCCAGCTGCACCAATGTGTCGGAGGAAACACTGTATACCTGGCGACCTTGTCAGCGTGCACTGCGCCCGGCCCGCCACAGGAGTCGCTAGTGCGCGATGAGACAAGGATATCCCTGCAGGCCGACGCTGGGCCGATTGTGCGCCGCCCCATGGGCGTCCCGGTCGCGGCCGGCTGCGACAGAGCCTGGACTAGAACCTAGAATCTCTAGTGGCACAGCTAGCACTGCGAGGAAGTGCCTTAGACCACTGCGCCACTCGGGAGGCCTGTTCTCCTTCATTTTTGAATAAATGAATTTGTTAAACTGTTCAACTATTGTCTTTCTCTCTCTGAGTCAACTACTCACCACATTTTTATGCACTGCAGTGCTAGCTAGCTGTAGCTTATTCTTTCAGTACAAGATTCATTCTCTGATCCTTTGATTGGATGGACATGTCAGTTCATGCTGCAAGAGCTCTGATAGGTTAGAGGACGTCCTCTGGAGGTTGTCATAATTACTGTGTACGTCTATGGAAGGGGGTGAGAACCATGAGCCTCCTAGGTTTAGTATTGAAGTGAATGTACCCAGAGGAAGACAGAAGTTACCTGTCCTCCAGCTACCCTAAAGAGTGCTACTGTAGACTTTCATTGCAAAACGGTGTGTTTTAACCAATTATTTAGTGACATGAATATATTTAGTATCTAAAAATGATAACTTTATATTTCACTATTTTTATGTAATTCACTGAGGAGGATGGTTCTCCCCTTCCTCCTCTGACAAGCCTCCACTGGTAAACACATTTGAGAGAACTAAGCTTTTTTTTGCATATGGACAATTTTTGGGATCTTTTATTTCAGCTCATGAAACATGGGACCAACACTTTACATGTTGCATTTTATATTTTTGTTCATATGTATACATAACACAAGTTACTGCAATAGTGATTAAAAAGATGTTAGTGAGTTTTCAGTGCTGTGCAGTGTACTAATCTCTTTGTCCCTGTGACAGTGCGCTCCTCCCCTGGTGGTGGCGGCTAACATTGATGATAAGATGGGGGGGGGGGGGGGTGCTGCCAGCCAACCCAATACCAAAATGTCCTGAAGTAAGATCTGAATGACATTTGTTTGCGTCCCCAATATTCATTAGGAACCAAACAGAAAGAACATTTACTAAAACAGGGAGACACTGCCTGAACTTGTCCAATAGGAAACACATTTTTTCCTGTTGTGAAACGTTTTACAACAGTTTGCCCTAATGAATACCAACCCTGATCGTAGCCCCTAACAATGATTTGTGCTTCTCTTACAGGTACCTGTTGAAGTTTGGCACTGTCAGACCCTACGTGGGCTACAACACTATGCAGGACTTCTTTTCCACTATGGCCACTGCAGGCCAACCCCACGTGTGATGACCGCCACTGCAGGCCAACCCCACGTGTGATGACCGCCACTGCAGGCCAACCCCACGTGTGATGACCGCCACTGCAGGCCAACCCCACGTGTGATGACCGCCACTGCAGGCCAACCCCACGTGTGATGACCGCCACTGCAGGCCAACCCCTCGTGTGATGACCGCCACTGCAGGCCAACCCCACGTGTGATGACCGCCACTGCAGGCCAACCCCACGTGTGATGACCGCCACTGCAGAAAACAGCAGGACAGCTATAAGGTAACGAAGGCTCCCTCCTCTCGCTCTCACTTTCTGTCTCTGGTGGTCGCTGTGTTTTTCTCTCTCTCGCTCTCGCTCTCGCTCTCTAATGTAAAGCACACATGACAGAAGCTGCATGGAAAGTGTCACCAATGTTTTTTACCACATGATGTGCTGTTTTTGCAAGATCGAATCCCCGAGCTGACAAGGTAAAAATCTGTCGTTCTGGGCAGTTAACCCACTGTTCCCAGGCCGTCATTGAAAATAAGAACTTGTTCTTAACTGACTTGCCTAGTTAAATAAAGGTAAAACTAATTTTAAAAAATATATATATATATTAATTTCACTTGCTACATCTAATGGTTTTGATCATGTTGTGGCGTTAACCTGTTAAATGATGAGGGCCATAAACAATACCTAGTATTGCTTATACTGCCAGAAATAAAAATAAAAATAGTTATAAATTGCTGATTTGTAGTCAGTTTTGAGGACACAAGCTCTATACACAGTATAGATATTATATATGTTTTCTATTCAACAAAAGTCAGGGAATAAAGCTTGAAATTATTGAAATGCTTTCTAAATATAGTAACAGTCAAACTATATTTCACTATTCTTCTAACTATGAAATAAATGCTTAGTGACAGTACAAAAGTGGTCTTGTTTAAATTCTAATAAATTATTTAGTATCTTTTTCATGTTGAGAAGAGCTGCGAAGTTCGATCTTGTCTTGATGAAAAGAGAATGTGATGCTTCGCTCCCAATGCAAATTAGATTTCAGATTTCACATACTGCATCTCAGATGAGGAAAGGCATACGATGCGGGACAACCAGAGGTGTCACGGGGTGCACAGGAATTGATGTTGCACAGTTCACAGAGCGATCTGTACACAAAAAATGTTGGTCAGAATGGTCCAGAACCATTTTAACGTTCCATGTCACTCCCTACAGTGTATTCCAGGGCAGCCAAAGTGTTCTTGCGCTCTTGACCCATCTGGAGATGAGACAGAGTGTGTTGGGGCCAGTCTGCTCGGATTGTGCCCAGTCCCTCAACAACCAACCTGCCCGCCACACTGAGAGGAGGGAGTATGACAATGCAGAGGAAATGTACGAGAGAGCCCCGGATATCAGGATGAGAGCCCTGTACCCTGACCACTCCTCCCTGGTCTACACCCCCAAACCCCTGGGAATGCTCTACAAACACAGGGTATGTTGAGGAGATGGGATGTTTCCAACCAAGCCACCACAGGGCTGTTGCATATAATCCCATTAAACCAAGTCCTAGACCAGGAGAAGTTCACTCTTTTTTTACAACCAATTCTGTATTTTGGATGTAAATGACATGTTATAGATGCGTGGGGACACAAAAAACATGACCTCTCAAAACGTATGTCCTCTTAGAAATGGAAACACTCATTGTTGTGATGAAGGTCTTTAGATTTTGTACATATGACATTGTGTCATTCTGAACTTTATCTGCAAAGTTATTCCATTTTGTGCGATTGAGCGGTTCCCCCTATCCAGCTGTTCTATTCTCCGTGTAGCCTGCTGCTAGAATGGACAGAGGTATCACTTCTAAAGTTTTGATTGACAGTATTTCTTGTATACAACATCTAAAGACCTGCATCCCTAATACTGAGAGCTTTGCCGTTTCTAAAGGACGTATTTGGGTATTTTTGGAGCCTTTGTTCATGTTTACCCACGGCCCCCATAATGCAGAACGAGCAATGAGGAAGTGTATCGCTGGTGGGGAAAGTTTCTCTAAACCAAGGGAAATCGCAAAAGTATTCTCTTCTATAACGTTTCTGTTTTGAAAGTTAGCTTAGGGACCTTGAATTCTAATTCCTCACTCAACTCAAATTCTATTGGGTTGTAGGTTGTGTAATCCTGATTTGTGACGCTGACAGAGGATATGTGTGATGTCCTGGGGAAGCTGGAGAAGGCTGCTCCTGTATGAGCTGGCTCTGGACATCAGGGAGAAGAGTTTTGGACTTAAACACCCCAGTATGGCCACAGTATTGGTCAACCTGGCTGTATTCTACAGCAAACTGGTGAGAGGACCAATACTGCTTACAGTTCACTGCATACCAGATTGGAGTTTAAAAATCCTTTCAAATAGATGATCGTTTGGTTGAGTCTGCCTGGAGTGCCAGATGTGTGGGGGGTTGCAGTTTTGGGACTCTTCTATTGGTTTATTAAGCCAGGCAAGCTGGAACAGGCACAAATGTGTTTGAAATGATTTTTCATATATTTGAACCCCTGGTCTGCTGCATGCATACTAGGGACAGCTGTGTGTGGTTTGATTTTAATTGGATTCCCAGCTTAATTAGATTTCAAATGGAAATTTAGAGTGTTTCTCCCATATTCTGTCTGTGTGTTATTGTGTCTGACAGAAGAAGCACTTCCTTATCCTCATTGTGCAGTATGGGGGTGCTGAAAACATGAACAAAGGCTCCAAAAAGACCTAAATATATACTTTTAGAAACTGAAACGCTCTCAGTATAGTGATGCAGGTCTTTTGATGTAGTACACATTCCAGACTTTATCCTCAATGTTATTTTCAATTTTGTGCTACTAGAGCGGTTACACACACACACACACACAGTGTTATTGGTAGTATACATACAGTACTATGAGCTGAACATCGTCATCAACCTTGTTTTGTCTCTGTCCATACTCCTCCCTCTCTTTGAGAAAGAAGCAAAGCTCTACAAGCGAGCCATGGAGACCGGAGGCGGAGCCTTCTCTGGTGTGTGGGAAGGCCCCGTCTTGATACGTTTAGCCTGCGAGGGCCCACCCCTCTCCCACATGCCCACGCGCCTCCCAAGAACACAGGTGGTGGATCTCAATTTGTCTGTCCTTGATCCCATGTGTCTATTTCCTTGTGTCCTTCCAGAAATGCATTGGTTGAGAAGGGTGAAGATCATAGGCGCCAGATTCCCCCCCGCCTCTCTCTCTCCCCCACCAGTTTTATGACGGTCATAAATACCTTGTAGAATCTCTGCCTTTGTGTTTGGCAGG
This sequence comes from Oncorhynchus keta, assembly GCF_023373465.1. Classification (NCBI taxonomy): domain Eukaryota; kingdom Metazoa; phylum Chordata; class Actinopteri; order Salmoniformes; family Salmonidae; genus Oncorhynchus; species Oncorhynchus keta. Next base: position 57,999,292 of record NC_068455.1, on the reverse strand, counting down.
ATTGAGGGGAAAGAAGCCTCTTCTTTGTCACAAGGAGATTCCTCCCGCCAAAACGGTAACATAAAAAGATTGAATAATGAAACAATATTTCTGTAATCCAAGCAGTTGGAATGGTCCGTGGGTACTTAAAGAACAATCCTGTCGAACAGTTATACTGTCCTATCTCTGAATGTGTATATTTCCCAGTTGTCAGAGTTATATCCAAATGTTGGAACTTATGTGATTAAATATGAAACTATTTGTGAGAAGATGAAATGTGATGTTAGCCTTGTAAATGAGAGAATTGTTTTTCATATAAAGCCTTAACTAGTCATTGACCACACCCACGTGTGCACAGACATTACGTCGGCGTTATGGAACGCCTCCTTTTCCCAGAGAGTATAAAACCCACTTCTAAGAAAATTTACAAAGACCAGAAAGTGTGACGCGGTGGCTACATGGCTGAGAAATGGATTAAAACTAGAGACCAAGCAGGCGGACAGTGCGAACTGGACGTCACAAATAGTTGGAATCGATTAGACCAAAACATGGCGGGTTGCTGCTGGTGTGGAAAGTGGTCTTAGCTGTACCCAGAAGATGAAGACTACACAGGAACATTCAGTCTTCAGCTGTTTAAGTACTTTAGTCTAGTAAACAGGAGTGGTACTCTGAAAGATCCATTCTAAACGACCATTGGTACGTCTGACGTACACATTATAACAGAGCTACAACTACGAAAGATTTTGATCTCTGGTGGACAAACCAGAGACTTTCTGTTGAATTACTCTCCAGATGGACGGGCGATTTCAACAGAGAGACAAGACATACACACGTAAATATGTACATTGCAATTCTTTTCGAATGAGCGGCCGTTCATGTGCAAAGTATTCACATTTTCATGAGCATAGTTATCAGCTGTATGTGCGTAGGGAAGTTCTTTGTTTCTTCTCCCGCTCTTTCTTTCATGCCCCTCCCTTTCCCTCTCTTTTGAATCCACCATTTTGTGGAACAACCCGCCATACCAGTTTAGTTGCATTATGTAGTAATCAATGTGTAAACTATTATGTTTGTCATTCTGTGTGATTAGTTAGTGAATAAATAATTAAGCCAATGTGTACATCTCTGATTCATCATTTATACTAGAGTTCATGCAGATATCCAAGGATTTTGCGACATTCAGAATGAGACTGAAGGTAAAATAAGAATGAATGAATTGACTGTGACTGATGTAAGAGATTTTTATATTTAGAGTTTAGTCGGGAGATAGTAACTTGTTAAATAACTTTTTCTGCGGTGCCCCAGATGACTAATTAATGAATTGTTACGTGAGTAATTTAATCGCATAATAACTTAACGTGGTATGTAATTGACTGTTATTTTACAGAATAATCACGTTAATGCTAGTCAGGACACGACAAAGGGCAGGAACCTGGAATCTTCTCGAATTTTGACAAGGGTGAAAGGAGAGGGGACATGAGGAATCACAATCTGCATTCCTGAGAAGAACAAAGTCCATTGAGAGTGTGATGGTTCGTTATGCTGCTTTCTGATGGAACAGTGTAGTGATGTCACCTATCAAGTGTACTGTAGCTAATGGCCTTTTTGGAGATATGAAGTATGCTTAATTTAATAATGGCTGTTTTAATAATATGCATTTTTTTGTAAGTGTTTTTATGTAATAATGTATTATGAAAGAATGTGAAATGACATCAACCCCAGGCTATAAAGTTTTTTTTTAAATTCCATATTCACAACTGCTTCCAAATTACCATAGCTCTCTGTTACTGTCTATGGAAATATATACAGGGACTTCAAAACGTATTCACACCCCTTGACTTTTTCCACATGTTCTGTTAGCCTGAATTTAAAATTGATTCAATTGAGATTTTTTGTCACAGGCAATACCACATACCTCATAATGTCAAAGTGGAATTATGTTTTTCGAACGTAAACCAAAATGAAACTATTCAACCCCTTTTGTTATGGCAAGCCTAAAATAAATCATATTTGCTTAACAAGTCACAAGTTGCATGGATTCACTCTGTGTGCAATAAGTGTTTAACATAATTTTTTTAATGACTGTCTCATCTCTGTACCCCACACATATAATTATCTCTAAAGTCTCTTAGTTGAGTAGTGAATTTCAACCACAAAGACCAGAGGGACTTCCCCATGCCTCGCAAAGAAGGGCACCTATTGGTAGATGGGTAAAAAAAAGAAAAAAAGAAGCATACATTGAATATCCTTTTGAGCATGGTGGAGTTATTTACATTTTGGGTGGCGTATCAATACACCCACTCACTACAAAGATTCAGCCATCCTAATTAACTCAGTTGCCCAGAGAGGAAGGATACCTCTCAGGGATTTCACCATGAGGCCAATGGTGACTTTAAAACAGTTAAAGTTGAATGGCTGTGATAGGAGTTAACTGAGGATGGATCAACATTGTAGTTACACTCTCCATATTTTCAAGCATAGTGGTGGCTGCATCATGTTATGGGTATCCATGTAATCATTAAGGACTGGGGAGTTTTTCAGGATAAAAAAGGAATGGAGCTAAGCATAGGCAAAATTCTAGAGGAAAACCTAGTTCAGTCGACTTTCCACCAGAAACTGGGAGACTAATTCACCTTTCAGTAGGACCATAACCTAAAACACAAGGCCAAACCTACACTGGAGTTGCTCAGCAAGAAGACAACAAATATGGTTGTCTAGCAATGATCAACAACCAATTTGACAGAGCTTGAAGAATTTTTAAAAGAATAATGGGAAAATGTTGCACAATCCAGGTGTGGAAAGCTCTTAGAGACTTACCCATAAAGATTCACAGCTGTAAACGCTGCCAAAGGTGCTTCTACAAAGTATTGAATACTTATGTAAATGAGATATTTCAGTATTTCATTTTCAATAAATTAACTTTGTCATTATGGGGTATTGTGTCTAGATGGGTATGAAAAAAATATTGAATACTTTTGAATTCTTGTAACACGTGGAATATGTCAAGGGGTATGAATACTTTCTGAAGGCACTGTTAGCTAAAAAAAACACTTATATATACTGAACAAAAATATAAACGCAACATACAATCATTTCTACGATTTTGCTGAGTTACAGTTCATATAAAGAAATCAGTCAATTGAAATAAATTAATTCGGCCCAAACCTATGGACTTCACATGAATGGGCAGGGGCACAGCCATGGGTGGGCCTTGGGACGGCATAGGCCCACCCACCTGGAATTACTTTTTCCCCACAAAAGAGCTTTATTACAGACATAAATACTCCTCAGTTTCATCAATTTTCCAGGTGGCAAGTCTCAGACTATCCCGCAGCTGAAGAAGCCGGGTGTGAAGGTCCTGGGGTGGCGTGGTTACACGTGGTCTGCGGTTGTGAGGCTGGTTGGACGTACTGCCAAATTCTCTAAAACTCAGTTGGAGGACGCATATGCTAGAGAAATGAACATTCAATTGTCTGGCAACCACTCTGGTGGACATTCCTGCAGTCAGCATTCCAATTGCACACATCCCTGTTAGTGATCATTTATCCTTTGCCAAGATAATCCATCCACCTGACAAGTGTGGTTTATCAAGAAGCTGATTAAACAGCATGATTATTACACAGGTGCACCTTGTGTTGTGTGACAAAACTGTACATCTTTGAGTGGCCTTTTATAGTCCCCAGTACAAGGTGCACCTGCGTAATAATCATGCCGTTTAATCAACTTCTTGATATGGCACACTTGTCAGGTGGATGGATTATCTTGGCAAACGAGAAATTCTCACTAACAGGGATGTAAACTAATTTGTGCACAACATTTGAGAGAAATAAGCTTGTTGTGCATATGTAACATTTCTGGGATCTTTTAATTTCAACTCATGAAACATGGTACCAATACTTTACATGTTGCATTTATATTTTTGCTCAGTGTTGTTTCGCTTTACAACCGGAGGAGCCTACCTGGCTGACATGAAAATAAACTGCAAGAAAAGCAGATGAGGTATTTTTTTACTCTGCTCTGTTCCGACAGGTGCATGATAATGGCCCATTCTAAATCAAAACTAATTTCACACATATTATTTAGTATATGTAAATACCAGTGCTTAATTTGTAAATCATGAGTTGCTGTAACAAATAGTGAGCGAGAGAGAGAGAGAGGGGTGACCTGGGGAGCTTTGAGGTACCAGAATGAATGCATGAGAAAAGAAAACACCTCTTATAATTAAGCATTGCATGCATATCATTGCATTTGCGCAGTGGCTGAGATCAGTAAAGTTGAGGCACTTACAGTTGCACACAAATATTTAGTTAGCTAGGATCCTGGGAAAATGTGTTCTTTTATAAATGCATTTAATACTGCTTAAATGATTGAAAGGACAGACTACTTTGACACTGACAAACTGACAATCTAAGATCAATAAAAATGACATTGACTTCAATCCATCAATAGCCTTGGCCTAGGTGTGTGGAGACATATTGTAGGCTACAATATGAGGAGGAAATTATAGTCCTAAACATGCTTTTCAGTTTCACTGATTCACCCAATGATGTGCAGTTCACTTGACCGATGCAATCGTGCCAAAAGCCTATCTCTCTCTAGTTTTCCTTTGTAAAACAATATTTGGAAATTGATACAAATTTGTCTTCTCTTTTCAACAGGAGACATTTGCTTTCCAACCTGTTTTCCCACGATTGGATTTTAAATATTGCGAAAGGCCTGTTTTGTCTGCATGCAGTTCACTGACAGATTTGCTGTGTGTTTCCAATTGTAGGCTATGCCATGTTATTGAGCTAAACACAATCCACAGCTAGGGTTTTTTTTACATGATTGATCCTCTGTGGTTAAATTATAGGCCTTCTCATGGTGCAGTAGGCTATGCTGAATTATTTAATTTCTATCTGAACAGACTGTAGTATATCCATAACTTTGACAAATGTATTTAAACGTATAAGACTAGTCATTGTGCAATCGTGCGTGATACTGACCACTATATAATCAAAGCGGATCCCAGCTTTCTCATGCTGCTATATTTATTGCTCAATTCTTAATTTGTGCTGCTATAAGTATTGATTAAAGCACATTAATCCACTTAACAAACGGTGTAGCCTACCTGGCATATTAAAAAAGCAACTGCAAGTAACCTCCATACACTATTCAAGTGCAAGCTATGAGATGGTTATATATATATATTGTGGACAATTACTAAATAAAACATAATTTTACACATATATTAGTAGGCTGTATGTAAAGACCAGATAAAATGTGCAATACTGCATGAGCATAATTATCAAGTGCTTGTCAAATTGTGAATGAGAGGCTGGCGAAGTGTGTGCAGCCTGAGCAAGATATAGAGCAGAGTGCCTCCCTTTCATGTTACTTTTTTCAATGCATCATTTGTCCCATCATGCAGCCATAGAATGTATTAGAAATTAAAACATATAGCCTATAGACTGAGTAAGATGGCGCCAACAGAGAGGGCTGCCTCGCTTCTAGTTCTTAGGAAACTCTGCAGTATTTTGTTTTTCTATGCATTATTTCTAACATTGTTAGCCCAGAAAATTGTATGTGCTCTTACATATAGCCGGGAAGAACAGTGGTATATCACTAGCACTACCAGCATTACGGCCAGGAATACGACTATTCCGAAGCGGATCCTGTGTTAGCACTACCCAATTGAACTGATTCCAGAGGCCGACCGAAAACAATGTCGGCGAAGGAGAGGTACTCGGAGCAGTCTTCTAGTCCGACTGAGGAGGCGCACACACCACCCACGGCTTCCGAGTATATTACTCGCTAATGTTCACTCCCTGCATAATAACGTTGATGAGCTCAGGGCAAGGGTTTCTTTCCAGAGAGACATCAGGGGGTGTAACATACTCTGTTTCAAGGAAACATGGCTCTCTCGGGATATACTGTTGGTCCAGCCATCTGGATTTTCAGTTCATCGCGCCGTCAGGAATAAACATCTCTCAAGGGAAGAAGAAGGGCAGGGGTGTATGTTTTATGATTAACCTGTTACTCCTACCCCCTACTTTTTCGAACATTCTGTTAAAAATCGCGCAACATTTCAGTACCCTGCTTCTCATGCCAGGAATATAGTATATGCATATGATTAGTATGTGTGGATAGAAAACACTCAGACGTTTATAAAACTGGTTAAATCACGGCTGTGACTATAACAGAACGTGCGTTTCATCGAAAAGTGCAGGAAAATCTGATCACTGAAAATGGAAAAATATATCCATGCGCAACTTAAACCGATTGATAAAGGTGAACCACATTAAATGGGGCCGAGGTTGCAATACCTACAGCTTCCACACGATGTCAACAGTCTTGTCATTTGCCTACGATTTGTTTCTTGGTCAAACGAAGAAGAGACAGCCCATTTCTTCAGGTCTCTGACCGGATATTTTGGTTGAGATTTACCCAGACATTATTTCCAGACGTACAGCAATAGAATATACATCGCCTCGTGATCAATTTGATCGCTTATTAACGTTTACTAATACCTAAAGTTGCATTACAAAAGTATTTCGAAGTGTTTTGTGAAAGTTTATCGTCAACTTTTTTAATAAACAAAAATGACGTTACGTTATAAAACGCTATTTTTTTCGTTGATCACACAGTCTTCATAGATCGATATCTAGGCTATATATTGACCGATTTAACCGAAAAAAAAGACCCAATAGTGTTTATGGGACATCTAGGAGTGCCAAACAAAGAAGATGGTCAAAGGTAATGAATGTTTTATATTTTATTTTGCGTTTTGTGTAGCGCCGACTATGCTAATTATTTTGTTTATGTCCCCTGCGGGTCTTTTGGGGTGTTACATGCTATCAGATAATAGCTTCTCATGCTTTCGCCGAAAAGCATTTAAAAAATCTGACTTGTTGCCTGGATTCACAACGAGTATAGCTTTAATTCAATACCCTGCATGTGTATTTTAATGAACGTTTGAGTTTTAACGAGTGCTATAAGCATTTAGCGTAGCGCATTTGCATTTCCAGATGTCTAGATGGGACGCCTGCGTGTCAGGTAGGAGCAAGAGGTTAACGACTCATGGTGTAATTGTGGTAACATATAGGAACTCAAGTTCTTTTGTTCATCCGACCTAGAATACCTCACAATCAAATGCCGGCCGTATTATCTCCCAATATCATTTTCTTGGTTATAGTCACAGCCATGTATATCCCCCCTCATACCGATACCACGATGGCCCTCAAGGAACTTCACTTGACTTTATGCAAGCTGGAAAGCATATATCCTGAGGCTGCATTTATTGTAGCTGGGGATTTTAACAAAGCAAATTTGAGGAAAAGGCTGCCTAAATTATATCAGCATATCGACTGTAGTAATCACGCAGCTAAAACACTCGACTACAGTTACTCCAACTTCCGGGATGCATAATAGACCCTCCCCCACCCTCCTTTCTGAAAATCTGACCATGACTTAATTTTGCTCCTCCCTTCCTATAGGCAGAAACTCAAACAGGAAGTACCCATGCAAAGGACTATTCAACGCTGGTCTGACCAATCAGAATCCACGCTTCAAGATTGTTTTGATCACGCTGACTGGGATATGTTCCGGGTAGCTTCTGAGAATAATATTAGCAAATACACTGAGATGGTGACTGAGTTTATCAGTTAGTGTATAGGAGATGTTGTACACACTATGACAATTAAAACCTACCCTAACCAGAAATTGTGGATAGAAAGCGCGAACCACCGCATTTAACCATGGCACGGTGACTGGAAATATTGCAGAACACAAACAGAGTAGTCAATCCCTCCGCAAGGCAATCAAACAGGCAAAACGTCAGTTTAGAGACAAAGTGGAGTCGCAATTCAATGGCTAAGACATGAGACGTATGTGGCAGGTTCTCCAGACAATCACGGACTGAAAAAGGAAAACCAGCCATGTCGCGGACACCGACGTCTTGCTTCCGGACAAGCTAAACCCCTTCTCTGCCTGCATTGAGGATAACACAGTGCCACCGATGTGGCCCGCTACCAAGGACTGTGGGCTCTCCTTCTCCGTGGCTGACATGAGAAAGACATTTAAATGTGTTAACCCTCGTATCCCTAGCCGCATCCTCAGAGCATGCGCAGACCAGCTGGCTGGTGTGTTTATGGACATATTTAATCTCTCCCTATCCCAGTCTGCTGTCCCCACATGCTTCATGATGGACACCATTGTTCCTGTACCCAAGAATGCAAAGGTAACTGAACTAAATGACTATCGCCTCGTAGCATCCACTTCTGTCATCATGAAGCGCTTTGAGAGACTAGTCAAGGATTATATTACCTCCACCTTACCTGTCACCCTAGACAAACTTCAATTTGCTTACTGCCCCAATAGGTCCACAGACGATGTAATCACCATCACACTGTACACTGCCCTATTCAATCTGGACAAGAGGAAACCTATGTAAGAATACTGTTCATTGACTATAGCTCAGCATTCAGCACCATAGTACCCTCCAAGCTCATCATTAAGCTCGAGACCCTGGGTCTGAACCCAGCCCTATGTAATTGGGTCCTGGACATCCTGAAGGGCCGCCCCCCAGATGGTGAAGGTAGGAAACAACACCTCCACTTCGCTGATCCTCAACACTGGGGCCCCACAAGGGTGCATGCTCATCCCCCTCCTGTACTCCCGGTTCACCCATGACTGCGTGGCCAAGCAGGCCTCCAACTCAATCATCACGTTTGCAGACGACACAACAGTTGTAGGCTTGATTACCAACAACAAAGAGACAGCCTACAGGGAGGAGGTGAAGGCTCTGGGAGTGTGGTGCCAGGAAAATAATCTCTCACTCAACGTCAACAAAACAAAGGAGATGATCGTGGACGTCAGGAAACAGCAGAGGGAACAACCACCTATCCACATCGACGGGACAGCAGTGGAGAAGGTGGAAAGTTTTAAGTTCCTTGGCATACACATCACTAACAAATTGAAATGGTCCACCCACACAGGCAGTGTGGTGAAGAAGGCGCAACTGCGCCGCTTCACCTTCCAAAACCTGCTCTGGAGCAGGTTTTCAATATGGATCTTTCTTTCTGGATCTTTCTTTCTGGCCTCTGCTCTGTTCATCTTTCCCTCGATCCTGACAAGTCTCCCAGTCCCTGCCGCTGAAAAACTTCCCCACAGCATGATGCTGCCACCACAATGCTTCACTGTGGGGATGGTGCTAGGTTTCTGTTATGAGATTTTTATGAATAATGACTAAATTATGTATACATTTAACTTAGAACTATAACTAAACAGAATACTACTATGTTACTGTATGAATGTATGAATCTTATTATAATCATAATACTGAATATAATGTGTGTAGTTTTAGTCAAGAATTAGAACAAGGACTTTCTGTTCCTTGTTAGAAACGAATGAGCTATCGAACGAGCTATTGTCAGACCGGCTGGAATACTGTGTTCCTTACAGGACATTCTGTCCCTACCCAGGGAGGAGAAACCTTGGGCTTGTAGTGGATTGTTTAACAGGTGGCAGACAATGTGGGAAGGCTTGTGAACTATATTGCCATTGTATCTGAGAGGAGGAGAGACATTTATGACAAAATGTGAGGTATATAAACCAATGTACATTGTATTATGACCAGCGCTCTCGAGAATAAATGCTATTGGCTAATTTCGGTAGACTGGTCTCTGTCTATTTTATGCAAATAAGGATCTTACAAATTCTTAGAAACAGAGTGATTTAAATTGAATTGGATAATGAACACATATAGGAATTGTTATATTCCTTTAACAGTTTCCTCCAGACGTGACGCTTGGCATTCAGGCCAAGAGTTCTATCTTGGTTTCATCATACCAGAGAATCTTGTTTCTCATGGTCTGAGATTCTTTATAGGTACATTTTGGCTGTCATGTTCTGACCTTAGTTCCTTTTTTAATGTCTTTATTTTAGTTGGTCAGGACGTGAGTTGGGGCGGGCATTCTATGTTGTTTTTCTATGTTTTGTTCTGTTGTTATATTTCTATGTGTTTGGCCTAGTATGGTTTTCAATCAGAGGCAGGTGTCAGTCGTTGTCTCTGATTGGGAGCCATATTTAGGTAGCCTGTTTTCTATTGTGTTTTGTGGGTGGTTGTATCCTGTGTTAGTGTTTTCACCAGACGGGACTGTTTTCGGTTGTTTGTTTGTACTTTTGTTATTTTGTTCAGTGTTCTGTTGATTTATTAAATATATCATTATGGACACTTACCACGCTGCACATTGGTCTGATCCTTGCTTTATCTTGGCCAGGTCGCAGTTGCAAATGAGAACTTGTTCTCAACTAGCCTACCTGGTTAAATAAAAGTGAAATAAAAAATAAAATAAAATAAACTACAAGTGGGCTGTCATGTGCCTTTTACAGAGGAGTGGCTTCGGTCTGGCCACTAAACCATAAAGGCCTGATTGGTGGAGTGCTGCATTGTCCTTCTGGAAGGCTCTCCCATCTCCACAGATGAACTCCGGAACTCTGTCAGAGTGATCATCGGGTTCTTGGTCACCTCCCTGACAAAGGCCCTTCTCCCCCGAAAAAGTTTTGGTGCCCTTCCCCAGATCTGTGCCTTGACACAATCTTGTCTCGGATCTCTAAGGACAATTCCTTCAACCTCATAGCTTGGTTTTTGCTCTGACATGCACTGTCGACTGTGGGTGTATGCCTTTCTTAAATCATGTCCAATCAATTGAATTTGCCACAGGTGGACTCCAATCAAGTTGTAAAAACATCTCAAAGATGATCAATGGAAACAGGATGCGCCTAAGCTAAATTTCGAGTCTCATACTGTAGCAAAGGGTCTGAATACTTATGGAAATAAGGTATTTCAATTTTTTATTTTTAATACATATGCATTAAAAAAAAATTACAAATGTTTTCCTTTTGTCATTATGGGGTATTGTGTGTAGGTTGATGAGGGAAAAAAAAAACATTAAATACATTTTGTTAGACCTACCTAAAATAAATAAAGGATTATTGGGATGGTGTAGGCTACATTCAATTGATTCATTAGACTTTTTCAAATGTAGATGTTCCAAAGGTCTGCTTGAAGCATGAGATGCTAAATGTGTTTATGTTAATTAACGGTCAATTACCGTGAGACCAGCAGTTATTTGAGTGACAATCACCGGCTGACAAAATGTCATGACTACCACAGCCCTAAGTGTCACAGGGTTTATGTTTATCTCAATACATTGGGTTCATAGGCAAAAGATGAATGTCACAGGGTGGATGTTGATGTCAATACATTGCGGTCAATGTGAAAACATACGAGTCGACCAATTTGATCTTATGTCAATAATTTCCAGTCAATGGGAAAATAGGACTACATAGGAAATAGGACAGTGTTGATGCTTATGTCAATAGGAAAAGATGAGTGTCACAGGGTTGATGCTTATGCCAATACATTGCATTCAATGGGGGAAGATTAGCATCACAATATGGACGCATAGAAAAAGGCATCACTGACATGACACCTTCCTCTCGCTCTCCGTCCCTCTCTCTCTTCTTTCTCCCTCCTCTCTCTCTTTCCCCCCTCCTTCCTTCAGTCTCTCCCTCCTCCCCCCTGCATTTTATCTCCCTCGCTCTAAAAATTAGGGGTTAAACAATGGTTCTTCTAAGATCCTCAAAATTCTTTGACGAACCTTAGGGTTCTTGGCACTGAAAATAGCCCCCAAAAGGTTCTTCCAAGAACCACATAGGATGTGTGGTTAATCGAGGAATCTCCTTAGTTGGTGGGTTCTTGCAGGAACCTAACTGTCCAACTGAAACATTTGGATTTGAATTTGAAAGGACAGCAGGTGCAGGCACTTAACTGTAAATTGTAAAGTTCTCCTCAATTTAAGGTAAGGTGTGTCTCTTATATGATCTAAATGTATATTGTTGTTTGATGATATCATCTATCTTTTAATATTTGTGCAAATCTTTCTAAAACAGAAAATGGACACAATTCAATGGATATCAATCAACAAATAGGTAAGAATATGTACTGTAGGCTATAAGAATATGTACTGTAGGCTATAAGAATATGTACTGTAGGCTATAAGAATATGTACTGTAGGCTATAAGAATATGTACTGTAGGCTATAAGAATATGTTGAAGGCTAGCTGTATTGGGTGCCGATGACTGAACTGCTCAATTCTGTGTCTGTGTCTGCATGTATGCAGATGATGAGGCATACAAAGGAATGTCTATTGGTATGTTATGCAGATCACACTTACCATCATCCTTCCTTAACTCTTCCATGAAAATCCCATGGACAAGGTACTGTTGAAGTCAGAAGTTTACATACACCTTAGCCAAATACATTTAAACTCAATTTTTCACATTTCCTGACATTTAATCCTAATAAAATGTCACAGTCTTAGGTCAGTTAGGATCACCACTTTATTTTAAGAATGTGAAATGTCGGAATAATAGTAGAGAGAATGATTTATTTCAGCTTTTATTTCTTTCATCGCATTCCCAGTGGGTCAGAAGTTTACATGCACTAAATTAGTATGTGGTAGCATTGCCTTCAAATTGTTTAACTTGGGTGTAACTGAGTTGGTGTAACTGAGTCAGGTTTGTAGGCCTCCTTGCTCGCACACGCTTTTTCAGTTCTGCCCACCAATTTTCTATAGGTTTGAGGTCAGGGCTTTGTGATGGCCACTCCAATACCTTGACTTTGTTGTCCTTAAGCTATTTTGCCACAACTTTGGAGGTATGCTTGGGGTCATTGTCCATTTGGAAGACCCATTTGCGACCAACCTTTAACTTCCTGACTGATGTCTTGAGATGTTGCTTAAAAATATCCACATAATTTTCCTTTCTCATGAAGCCATCTATTTTGTGAAGTGCACCAGTCTCTTCTGCAGCAAAGCACCCCCACAACATGATGCTGCCACCTTCATGCTTCACGGTTGGGATGGTGTTCTTCAGCTTGCAAGCCTCTCCCCTTTTCCTTCAAACATAACGATTGTCATTATGGCCAAACAGTTCTATTTTTGTTTCATCAGAACAGAGGACATTTCTTTAAAAAATACAATCTTTGTCCCCATGTGCAGTTGCAAATCGTAATATGGCTTTTTTATGTCGATTTTGGAGCAGTGGTTTCTTCCTTGCTGAGCTGCCTTTCAGGTTATGTCGATATAGGACTCGGTTTACTGTGGATATAGATACTTTTGTACCTGTTTCCTCCAGCATTTTCACAAGGTTCTTTGCTGTTGTTCTGGGATTGATTTTCACTTTTTACACATAATTACATTCATCTCTAGGAGACAGAACGTGTCTCCTTCCTGAGCGGTATGACGGCTACGTGGTCCCATGGTGTTTATACTTGCAAACTATTTTTTGTACAGATGAATGTGATACCTTCAGGCGTTGGGAAATTGCTCTGAAGAAGGAACCAGACTTGTGGAGTTCTGCTATTTTTTTTTCTGAGGTCTTGGCTGATTTCTTTGGTTTAAGAGGCACTGAGTTTGAAGGTAGGCCTTGAAAGAAATCCACAGGTACACCACCTCCAATAGCCTTTCAGAAGCTTCTAAAGCCGTGATATCATATTCTGGAATTATCCAAGCTGTTTAAAGGCACAGTCAACTTAGTGCGTGTAAACTTCTGACCCACTGGAATTGTGATGCAGTGAATTATAAGTGAAATAATCTGTCTGTAAACAATTGTTGGAAAAATTACTTGTGTCATGCACACCGTAGATGTCTTAACCGACTTGCCAAAACTATAGTTTGTTAACAAGAAATGTGTGGAGTGGTTGAAAAACAAGTTATAATGACTCCAACCTAAGTGTATGTAAACTTCTGACTTCAACTTTGTGTTTCAAAACCATCATCAAAACATTTTTTTTTCATTCATATTTACCACACAAGCCAAGGTGTGAATGCTGTTGTGTGCATGTTTTGTTAAACATCTGTATAATTACTACTTTTGGGATTCACAGACTTCACCCTCCCTACACCTCTGATGAATGTAACAGGAAACCTGTTCAATCACCATGCTCTGCAAAATCGTTCAGGCTATGAATACGGAGAACATCAACACATTAACATCAACAGCCAGAGGATATACCCATTGGACTTGGAGCTCTGCTGGGAGTTTACCTCACATTTACATTTTTTTTATTCTGCGTTGCAACTCAAATCTAAATAAACACTGACAACTAAAATATTGTGTTATGGTTATGCGTATTATTATGAATAATAGGGGGCAGAGGGAGTTAAAAAATGTACGCCAAAAGGTTTTTTCAAAAGGTTCTTCGAGGATCCATTAAGAGGGGTTCTTTGAAGAACTTACAGGGGTTCCTCCACAGTTTCAATTTGAAGAAACCCCTAAAGGATACTCCAAGAACCTTTTATTTTTAGAGTGCTCCTTCTTTCCCCCTCCCTCTGATCTATTTCTCTCCCTGTCCCTCCTCTCTCTCCCTCCTATTTCGCCCACCTCTCTCTCCCCTTTCTCACCTCCACAGACACGATATTGATGCATAAATATGCATCAAAGGGATTGGCGCACAAGTCAACACATCGCATTACAGGAAAATAAGTTTGTGATCGAGCAGCAATGGGTTAATTGGTGAAAGACTCAGACAGACAGACAGACACATCCACTAACAGACACACAGGCAGGCAGACATAAACTCACAGACAGAGAAACAGACAAGCAGAGAGGCAGGCAGGAAGACAAACTCTAAACTCAACCCTAAACCTTACCCTAGCTTTGGGGAAGGTTTAATCTTCCCAAATTATGCATATACATACTGGGTATATGACATTTGAAGACAATCGACACAAAAGCATTTTTGACGTCCATTGGACACAATGGTCTTGCAGTTATATAAACTCAGAGCCTTGTTATGAATTCCTGAATTAATTTTGAAGAGGATATTGATCAATTTGTTTGTAGATTTACTTGAAACTTGAAACTGTCTGCCTGCCTAACTGCCTGCCTGCCTTCAGGTCTATCTATCAGCCGGCCTGGCTGCCTGCAGTCTGTTTCTTTTTGTCTGTGTCTGCCTGTCTGTCTGTCAGTCTGCCTTTCTGTGGGAGAGAGGAGGGAGAAAGGAGGGAGAGGGAGACAGATGAGAGGAGGGGGAGGCAAGGAAAGAAAGAGGGAGGCAGAATGGAGGGGGAGGAGAGAGATAAAAGGGGGAGAGTGAGGGAAGGGGAGAGAGAAGGAGAGGGTGAAGGAGGGATGGGGAGAGAGTGGAGGAAGGGGAGATAGGAGGAAGGGGAGAGAGAGAGAGAGATAGAGAGAGAGAGAGAGAGAGAGAGAGAGAGAGAGAGAGAGAGAGAGAGAGAGAGAGAGAGAGAGAGAGAGAGAGAGAGAGAGAGAGAGGAGAGAAGGGGGAGAAAAGGACAGGATATCTGCAGGTTCCATCAAGTTAAATGTAAGACTTTTTAAGACCACTTCAAATACAATTTAATACCAATTTTGAGGCCTGCGTACACCACAAACCTGCTAATATTTCCATATTTTTTTAATGCAATCACCAATAGAAAAAATATGTAGGCTAATCATCTCCTAATGGCACGAATATCATAGACTAATATATTTGGTGCTAATTCACCAGCTGGGTAAGTGGAAACTCAAAACACAGTAGCTAGATCACAACCTCTAAATGTAATTTTCACTGGAAGTAGCCATGTTTTAATATAACAGTAAAGTAATTATGAATGTCCAATTATTTTGTTGCTATCATAGCCTAATACCCAATGAGACCGATGTTCTCGCAGAGGCTGATGCGCTTTCACTCGCTCCGTATCTCAAATTCATACACTCTAAAAAGAAATTGTTCCTGAAGTATTCGTTAGGGGTTGTACAAATCAGGGAACCCCTATATATGTTTTTTGAAGAACCCCTTTTAATGGATCCTCAAATAACCTTTTGACGAACCTTTTGGGGTAAATGTTTTAACTACACATAACAATAACCACAACAACACAATATTTTAGCTTTCAATGTTTATTTAGATTTTAGTGGCAGAGCAGAATAAAAAATAAAATACATGAGGTAAACTCCCAGCAGAGCTCCAAGTCCAATGGGTATATCCTCCGGCTTGTTGATGTGTTGATGTTCTCCGTATTCATAGCCAGAATGATTTTGCAGTGCATGGTGATGGAATAGGTTTCCTGTTATATTTATCAGAGGTGTAGGGAGGGTGAAGTCTGTGAATCCCAAAAATAGTAGTTATACAGATGATTAACCAAACATGCACACAACAGTATTCATACCTTCGTGTTTGTGGTAAATGCAAATGAAAAAAACTGTATTATGGACATACCTTGTCCATAATGGAGAGGCCTATGGGATATTTATTGAAGAGGTAAGGGAGGAGGATGGTAAATCTGATCTGCATAACATACCAATACCAATTGGCATAACTTTGTATGTCTCCTAATATAATATAATAATAATAATAATAATAATAATAATGTCTCCTCATCTGTATACCTGCAGACACAGACACAAAATTGAGCAGTTCAGTCATCTGCACCCAATACAGCTAGACTGCACCCAATACAGCTAGCCTGCACCCAATACAGCTAGCCTGCACCCAATACAGCTAGACTGCACCCAATACAGCTAGACTGCACCCAATACAGCTAGCCTGCACCCAATACAGCTAGACTGCACCCAATACAGCTAGCCTGCACCCAATACAGCTAGCCTGCACCCAATACAGCTAGCCTGCAGCCAATACAGCTAGACTGCAGCCAATACAGCTAACATATTCTTATAGCCTACAGCACATAATTATTACCTCTTTGTTGATTGATATCCATTGAATTGTATCAATTTTCTCTTTTAGAAAGATTTGCACAAATATGAAAAGATAGATGATATCATCAGAAAACAATATTAATGTAGATCATACAAGGGACAAACTGTCACGCCCTGACCTTAGAGAGCCTTGTTTATTCTCTATTTGGTTAGGGAGGGGGTGACTTGGGTGGGCAATAATCTATGTTTCGTTTTCTTTGTTGGCCTAGTATGGTTCCCAATCAGAGGCAGCTGTTTATCATGGTCTATGATTGGGGATCATACTTAGGCAGCCCTTTTTCCCACCTTGGATTGTGGGATCTTGTTTTTGCATAGTTGCTGTCTAGCCCTGCAGAACGATACGTTCGGTTTTGTATTTTGTTGTTTTGTCTGAGTTCAGTATTAAAAATCATGAACACTTTCCATGCTGCGCTTTGGTCTCATTCATCTAACGATGGACGTAACACAAACCTTACCTTAAATTGAAGAGATCTTTAAATGTTTCAGTTAAGTGCCGGCACCTGCTGTCCTTTCAAATCCAAATGTTTCAGTTGGGCAGTTAGGTTTCTGCAAGAACCCCCACCAACTAAGGAGGCTCCTTGATGAACCCCACCTCCTATGGGGTTCTTGGAAGGACCTGTTGGGGGCAATTTTCAGTGCCAAGAACCTTAAGGTTCTTCAAAGAACTTTGAGGATCTTAGAAGAACCCTAATGTTTAAAGTGTATCAATATCTGGGTTGTAAAATAGACAGCTGAGAAATAAAAAATATATTCCTGCACACAGCTGATTATGAAGATAATGCACTTTGCTGTTTGAACAAATCATTTAATAGCTAAATAGTTAACTAGCTAGCTAACGAGTGCGCTAACTAGCCAAGCTACAAGCAATGCTTCGAATTGGCTATCTATTTTGTAGCCTACCTTACTTCCTGTGCTCTCTCATCTGGCAATGTCTGGCTTGCAGTGGCACACGCACATCACACACACACAAAGAGTCTTAGGCTACACGTGGAGTTCTCAAGTATCTTGAAAATGTGCCTCAGGAGTAGGTTATCATTTGATGTTTTTTATTTTATTTGTATTTTTACAGATTTTGCCATGGTGGCAACAATTAAGCAGCTGCACAACATAGCGGAAACACTGAAGTCATCTCCGGGTGCATTTTTTAAGACCATTGAAAACTGAATTTAAGACAATTTAAAACGTTTTAAGGACACACTGGCACCCTGGGGGAAAGGAGGAAAAGAGAATGGAAGGGGGAGGAGAAAGAGAGAGAAAGAAAGAAGAGGGAGAGTGAAGGAGGGAGGGGGAGAGAGAGGAAGGAGGGGAGAGAGCCAACATACAGACAGGTGGGAATAGGAGAGAGATGAGAGGAGGAGGAGGCAGGGAAAGAAGGAGGGGGGGAGAATGGAGGAAGGAGGAGGTAGAGAGAGAACGGGACAGTGAGGGAAGGGAGGGAGGAGGGAGAGGTGAAGGAGGGAGAGGGGAAAGGGAGAAAGAGAGAAGGGGAAGAGTAAGGGAGGGGTGAGAGGTGAGAGAGAGGTGGAGAGGGTGAGGGAGAGGAGAATGAGGGAGGTAACGAGGAGGTAGAGGAAGATAGAGAGAGAGAAACATGGGATAAATGAGAAAACGTCAACCCTCTGACACTCATCTTTTCCCATTGACTGCAAGGTACTGAGAAAAGCGTCAACCCTGTGAAACTAATCTTTTCCCATTGACTGCAATATATTGAGAAAAACATCAACCCTGCAACACTCACTTTTTCCCATCGACTGATAACATTTGACATTTTTTGCATAAACGTGCCAGGATGACGTTTTCCTATGACATCATGTCGATGTCAGCTTGGCTGATGAACTCAAAACACCCAAAGAGCGGAATAAAAAAAACACGTGCATTTGATTCCAGCTTCATCACTGGCATTTTTCATGTTTTAGCCTGTTTTTTTGTAATATGTAAAGGAGTGATTATAATAATCAGTTACAATATATATTTCAGGTGACAATAGATGTGTTCGCAAATAAAATGTTCTCCCTCGTTTCATAATTACCTTCATTTGAGTTCCGTTATCTAGCGTATTGGCATAAGTTATAATTAATACATCATATGTCAGACGACTTATTTCAATATAGCCTAGTCGTCTTTCACAAAATAGCTTATTGAACTGATATAACAAATACAAAAGTATTGCATACTGTAATTCAATGAGGTAACAGTTACCAAGAAAATCATGCACTGTGTTGGGGCGGGGCAGAAATCAGTTAGTTGTAAGTGAACAACACATGGGCACTGACTGAGACAGCGTTCTGATGTCGCGGAGCGCTGAGAGGGAGGCAGCAGCGGATGGAGAAGGGTTGCCTGTCATGCTATAACGGTGTGCATGTACAAGGCAAGGTGGCATCTTCGTTTAGTCAATTAACCAGATATATGTTTGGTGATTTTCTCTTTGAAGAAGTTTTATTTGGCATCTAATTCAGGAGATGGCATTTAATCCATTCCTTCACCATTGTGCGCATTTTCATTTAGGCAATGTCAATACTGCCTATTTATCTTGGACCTGATATTTTCTGATGGACTCTATATGCATAAAATGACTACTTCTCCTTGAATCGACCATTCTGGAATAACACTAACCACATAGACGGGATGGGATCGTTTAATTCAAGCGGAGTTGACGCGTTCCCAGTTTTCAATTTAAATTCCTCATCAGAAAGTCCATATACTTTGGCTACTATAGCGAGTCTTGCAGCACTTGTAAGTTGTCTTATTTTGTTTACAGTGGTCGGTAACGTCCTGGTTGTAATTGCGGTGTTAACAAGCCGGGCACTGAAAGCACCCCAGAACCTGTTTTTGGTTTCCTTAGCCACAGCAGACATCCTGGTCGCCACTTTGGTGATGCCTTTTTCTCTGGCAAACGAACTTATGGGCTATTGGTATTTCGGGAAAGTTTGGTGTGGAATTTACCTTGCTTTAGATGTCTTATTTTGCACTTCGTCCATTGTCCATCTGTGTGCAATCAGTTTGGACCGTTACTGGTCCGTTACGCAAGCTGTTGAATACAATCTCAAACGGACTCCTAAGCGAGTGAAATGTATTATCGTCATTGTATGGCTTATATCTGCGATGATATCTTCTCCTCCGTTAATATCAATAGACAAGAACAATGATAACTCTCAGTACCCAGGATGTGAGCTGAACAATGACACTTGGTACATCCTTTCCTCTAGCATTGCGTCATTCTTTGCTCCTTGCCTAATCATGATATTAGTATATATTAGAATATACCAAGTGGCCAAGACAAGGACCAGGGGCATGTCAGAGAAAAAACATGGTCCTGGTGAACCTACAATGACTGAGAATGGGTTAAGCAAAGCCACCTCGTGCAAAATCAACGGGGACAAAGAGAACGGGCACTGGCAGTGCCCTTCCACACCCACCAGCATGAGGACAACAGGGGTCCAAGACGAGGTGGACCTGGAGGAGAGCTCCTCCTCAGAGGGCAAAGGTCACCCCAAACCTCAGGACCTGAACCATAAGAGGGCCAAGAGAGCCAGCCGGAAGAACAGCGCCATCTCCAAACACTCGAGCCGAATCTCCAGAGCCAGCAACAAATCCATGGACCTGTTCGCCTCCAGGAGGAAGAAGAGGAGGAGGAGCTCTGCGTCCAGGAAAAAGGTATCCCAGGCCAGGGAGAAGAGATTCACCTTTGTGCTGGCGGTGGTCATGGGAGTGTTTGTGGTGTGCTGGTTCCCATTCTTCTTCAGCTACTGCCTGCACGGAGTGTGCGGGGACCCCTGTAAGATCCCCGATCCCCTCTTTAAGTTCTTCTTCTGGATCGGTTACTGTAACAGCTCCCTCAACCCCGCCATCTACACTATCTTCAACCAGGATTTCCGGCGCGCCTTTCAGAAAATCCTTTGCAAGTCTTGGAAAAAATCCTTCTAGATATGTAATAACAAGAGGGACAAGCCAGGACTAAATATCCCTTGAGGTGACAATGTCAATAGCATAAACGTATGACATTTACCATGGAATATCAATGTGAAAGCAGACATTTTTCTTTATTTGTCCCATGGAACAATGCAATGTGCATACTGTACTTACAGTGGACAGACACATTGTCATGCTGTAACTCAATTGAGTCAGAGCATAATACTGAACTACGTCTTCATATCCCCTCACAGGCAACTCTCTAGTGCTTTTAACCTATTTGTTTCTCTTACCGGCCTTCATATTTTCCATCCACGTTTAGTGTGTGCTTAGTGGTTCCCAGAATTAGATGTACTGAAGTGTGTCGCAAGGCTTTAGCTCAATGTCATGTTAGATATCCAGTACTCCTGAGTCCTTTACAAACAAAGTGACAGCAGGTAGCATTTCCA
This sequence comes from Oncorhynchus keta, assembly GCF_023373465.1. Taxonomy (NCBI): domain Eukaryota; kingdom Metazoa; phylum Chordata; class Actinopteri; order Salmoniformes; family Salmonidae; genus Oncorhynchus; species Oncorhynchus keta. Next base: position 57,978,190 of record NC_068455.1, on the reverse strand, counting down.
GGTTGATCATGCTAATGCAAAAAACACAGGGGAGCTAGCCTGGCGCATCTGCAGTTTAATCCAAAATACTGCATGTTTTCATGGGTAATGCTTTCCCTACAGATTACAAGTGGTTGAGGTGTTGAGGGGTGACTATACCAGGGCTGTCCAACCCTGTTCCTGGATAACTACCCCTTGCTTTGTTTTTTTTTGCTCCAAGCCCAGTTGTAACTAACCTGATTCATTTTTTATCAACAAGCTAATTATTAGAATCAGGTGTGCTACAGTAGATTAGGGTTGAAGCGAAAATCTACAGGATGGTAGCTCTCCAGGTACAGGTTTGGAGAGCCCTGCTCTATACATTTTTAAAATATGGGCTACGGTTGGACCTGTTATTTATACGTAATAGTAAGAAAGCCTCTTTATTTTTCACCTTGGATGCTGACTAATAAATATTTAAGAATAAAACATAAAGTGTTTATTTTAATACACTACCTCCCTTGTGGACTGTTTCTGTGTAATTATTTAGCATATTTTGTATTTTTTTTGGTGCAAATGGTGCAGTTTCGTATGCTTAAAGTAGTGGGCTGTCATGCAAAATAAACGCAGAAGAAATATTATGTAACCTCTATTGTAATGTTAGAGTTCTGACATATACACAGTGGAGCACTCTGACAAGGATGCACATGGTGCTTTTGCTTGAGTGATTAAGGGATTTGGAGATAGTCTGCACTGCCACCACCAATCACTGTCCAAAGTGCACTCTCTAAGATGTCAGGCAACCCATTTGTCCCTCAGATGGTATTTCAAACAGGACTTTTCACGTTTTAAACATGTCAAAGGAACAGCTCAAGGACAACCATGCATTTACTCAGTCATTTTTATTTATAGACAATCATTTGGGCATTGTCAAATTATTTCAAATTCATGTCAAATATAGTTAGGGAATGCCAAAGGGTAAATTGTTCAAATATCCCCGCAGAAGCTTCCTGGAAAAATATAATCTGTAGCTACTTAGCTGCCTAAATATTTTCTTCAATGGGAAGCAATTCCATTGTGACAATCCTGATCAAGACTATCTATCACGTCCGAAATCCCACCCATCCCACTGACTGGCTTGGAGTTGTTCTCACCATGGCTGCGTACCGATTATCCACCCTTTTCCCAAATTGTGCTCTTGCACACTTCCAGTCATACAGTAGATCTACAATCCATTGTAGCGAGTGTGCGAGTGCACAATTTGGGAGAAGTGTGGAGAATTGGGATGCTACCTATGTTTTCCTTTATCAATCCATAACATTCAGATTAGTATCCTTTCACAAAGGGAATGAAACAAGAACGTATTCAAGAGTATTGTGACACAGCCTGTTTGTTTTACTAAGTAGCCCCAAAGATCCCTGGTAAGTTTATTGGCAACACTTTCTGAATTTAACTGTGAAATTGATCAAAGCTGCAGTGATGGGTTCAACCAAAGGATTTGTCCTCCTGGCAAAGACTGGCCATGTCAGTACCAGGGTGTACAGTATGTGACCTTTCAGCACAAAAAGGTTTGGTGTCACTTGTGGCTGAGAGGAGATAAGCCAATATTCCCCACCGCCTCTTTCATCAGCGAGGTGAAACTGAATCCAACTAACTCTTGTTGTGGATCTTTACTCCATGTTAAACTGCTTCTGTGTTTTTGGGGTGCCAATGTAAATGCGCTTTGAAATGGTCTACATCTTTTGTGTTTGTTCCAGTTACCATATGCTGCTGATATAGTGTAATAGTACATGTCAACATGTGTAGACATAGACGTTTCAAGGGTTGCTTTGTTTATGAGCAGTAAAAAAAAAAACAGTTACATAGATGATGTTGATATACTGTAGGCATTTTAAAGGAATTATGTTAGCCCTTTAACATCATTTCCTTTTGTAGATTTTCCATTTTGATCAGTCTAGCAGTGTGAGTGCAGAGGACACATTGACTTCCTGTGTAAAGGATGGGTTTCCCCACATAACCACGAGGGAAGCTACTAGGCAACATGCCCATCTGTGATGCAGAGGACTGTTACAAGGGAGTACAACCAACAGCATGCACCCAGTTCAGTTCCTGTTTGATCTCTAATGCATTAGAAAACCTGCTTTGTCATTGCATCTCACTCTGTCAAATACCAAAGTGCAATTTAATGTTCCACTGGTGTCAGAGCTCAGAGTAAACAGTTATTCAATCGCTTGCTTTATAAAGGTCAGACAGATTTTTATTTCAATGCCAATTTATTGGTTATATTTGGGTAGTACTAACATTGTGTCAAATAAAAAGGAGAACGCACTTAAAACACGGGACCGAGACAGTGTGACTTAAATTATTTGTGATTCACCCTGAGTGAATTTGACATTACGAGACTTTGGGACTATACGGTTCTATCTGTGCAAAGCTTCGTTCTGAGATATTTAGCATTAAGGTTTTCACATCCTGGACCTCAGAACCATTTTTATAGTGAATTCTTCTTTCATAACCCATTAAGGTCCTAGCCTTAAAAGATACCTAAAGGGCAGAGCACCAAAATCCTAAAACATTTGCAAATATTATTTTAAGGGGGTGCAATTACAAATAGAACAAAGGTTCTATCAGTCACAGAATGTTACCATTATTTAAATTTAAATAGAAAAGTACATAAAAGTACATACTAATAAAGATAAAGAGAATATGTCTTTCCAATCACATCATCAAATATATAAATTAATGTTCATTTGTTAAAGTAGCAATATGTAACTTTTTGGGCGACCTGACCAAATGCACATTGATTTATAACTCACATTTCTATCATTCTAATTCAAAGCAAGTCTAAGAACGGGTAGATCTGATGGATGTGCTCTATTTCTATGCTTCCCATTTTTAAGTATTGCTGAGTTTGGTTCACAGCGGTTTAGATGGTACAATGATTCTCTACACTGTACCATTTTATTTTGTCCCATAAACAGAAATTAGGCTAACAATTAGAGTTTTAGCAACCAGGAAATGGCAAGCGATTTCTGCATTGTGCAGCTTAAAAAAAGTGATATTTCCCTAAAATGACAAATACACTATATCCTATGGATAACTAAAAGGTTTAGCTCTGGATGAGTAAACTGATATATTTGTCTGGTCTCTGACACTCAAAGTCCGGAAACTCCTAGCCAGTTATCAATAAAATGTGGTAAGTTTGTAATTTTTGTGAAATACCCCTTCCATTGAGGTTTTCGCAGTACAAGACAAAAAACAGCAACACCTCTAAGGCACCTGTATTTATTTGTTTTTACCATAAACAGCTTAAGATATGGCCATTCTTCTGAAAAAGTGTTGGAAAAAATGTAAGTAATTTAAAGAGGACCAGAACCTATGATATGAATAATCAAGGATTTGAGACTATAAGGTTCCTGCAAAATGCATAGTTTTGAGATGAAAAGTCCCAGATCTAAGAACTGTTTTGTGACGTCTTCCTCTTTCATGACTCAATAAGTATATGACCTTAAATACAATTATTTTTTATGCACAACCCAGCATTGTGTAATTGGATTGCAAATAGAACATTATAGGTCCAAGTTAAAAGGTGTTTGCGCAGACGGAACTTTGAGATTGTAAAAATAAATGTAGAGCGAAAACTGATTTACAACGGTGTCGTTTAATATCCATAAACCACCGTCAACAGAACAATACAATAAATGGGTCCAACAAAACCCGGGTAAATACCAACATACCGAGCATAAGCACTACAAGAAACAATTACCGACAAGGACATGAGGGGTAACAGAGGGTTAAACACACAACATGTAATGGAATTGGATCCAGGTGTGATGGAAGACAAGACAAAAGCAATGGGAAATGAAAAGTGGATCAGCGATGGCGAGAAGGTCGGTGACTTCGACCGCTGAACGCCGCCCGAACAAGGGGAGGGTTCAACTTCGGCGGAAGTCGTGACATACAACCTGTAATTTAAATGGATTTTTATTTGGATTTCATGCAATGGACATACACAAAATAGTTCAAATCGGTGAAGGAAAAGTGGTGCGTGGGTATGTATTCACCCCCTTTGCTATGAAGCCCCTAAATAAGACCTGGTGCAACCAATTACCTTCAGAAGTCACATAATGAGTTAAATAAAGTCCACCTGTGTGCAATCTATGTGTCACAATATCTGTCACATGATCTCAGTATATATACACCTGATAGGCCCCAGAGTCTGCAACACCACTAAGCAAGTGGCACCACCAAGCAAGCGGCACCATGAAGTCCAAGGAGCTCTCCAAACAGGTCAGGGACAACGTTGTGGAGAAGTACAGATCAGGGTTGGGTAATAAAAAAATATCAGAAACTTTGAACATCCCACGAAGCACCATTAAATCCATTATTAAAATGTTTTAAGAATATGGCACCACAACAAACCTGCCAAGAGAGGGCCGCCCACCAAAACCCACGGACCAGGCAAGGAGGGCATTATTCAGAGGCAACAAAGAGACCAAAGATAATCCTGAAGGAGCTGCAAAGCCGCACAGTGTAGATTGAAGTATCTGTCCATAGGACCACTTTAAGTTGTACACTCCACAGAGCTGGGCTTTATGGAAGAGTGGACAGAAAAAAGCCATTGCTTAAAGAAAAAAATAAGGTACTCTGGTCAGATGAGACTAAGAGCTTTTTGGCCATCAAAGAAAATGCTATGTCTGACGCAAACCCAACACCTCTCATTACCCCGAGAACACCACCCCCAAAGTGAAGCATGGTGGTGGCAGAATCATGCTGTGGGGATGTGGGAAACTGTTCAGAATTGAAGGAATGATGGATGGCACTAAATACAGGGAATTTCCTTAAAATTGCTGTACATCAGCGGAACCCATCCAACTTTTATCTATTATTTTTGATTTCACCTTTATTTAACCAGGTAAGCCAGTTGAGAACAACTTCTCATTTACAACTGTGACCTGGCCAAGATAAAGCAAAGCAGTGCGACAAAAACAACACAGAGTTACACATAAACAAACGTACAGTCAATAACACAAAAGAAAAGAAAAATAGAAAAATCTATGTACAGTGTGTGCAAATGTGGAAGAGTAGGGAGGTAGGTAGGTAATAAATAGGTCCTAGAGGCAAAAATAATTTCAATTTAGCATTAATACGGGAGGGATAGATGTGCAGATGATGATGTAAGTAGAGATACTGTGGTGCAAAAGAGCAAGAGGGTAAGTAATAATATGGGGAGGAGGTAGTCGGGTGTGCTATTTACAGATTGGCTGTGTACAGGTACAGTGATCGGTAAGCTGCTCTGACAGCTGATGCTTAAAGTTAGAGAGGGAGATATAAGACTCCAGCTTCAGAGAATTTTGCAATTCGTTCCAGTCATTGGCAGCAGAGAACTGAAAGGAAAGGCAGACAAAGGAAGTGTTGGCTTTGAGGATGACCAGTGCAATATACCTGCTGGAGCGAGTGCTATGGGTGGGTGTTGCTATGGTGATCAGTGAGCTGAGATAAGGGGGGGCTTTACCTATCAAAGACTTATAGATGACCTGAAGGCGACAGATATGTAGTGAGGGCCAGCCACCGAGAGCATACAGGTCGCAGTGGTGGGTAGCATATGGGGCTTAGGTGATAAAACGGATGGCACTGTGATAGACTACATCCAGTTTGCTGAGTGTTTGGGGGCTATTTTGTAAATGACATCGCCGAAGTCAAGGATCGGTAGGATAGTCAGTTTTACGAGAGTTTGTTTGGCAGCATGAGTGAAGGAGGCTTTGTTGTGAAAAAGGAAGCCGATTCTAGATGTATTATTGGATTGGAGATTCTTAATGTGAGTCTGGAAAGAGAGTTTACAGTCTAACCAGACACCTAGATATTTGTAGTTGTCCACATATTCTAGGTAAGAACCATCCAAAGTAGTGATGCTAGTCGGGCGGGAGGGTGCGGGCAGCAATCGGTTGAAGAGCGTGCACTTAGTTTTACTAGCATTTAAAAGCAGTTGGAGGCCACGTAAGGAGTGTTGTATGGTGTTGAAGCTCATTTGGAGGTTTGTTAGCACAGGGTCCAAAGAAGGGCCAGATGTATACAGAATGGTGTCATCTGCGTAGAGGTGGATCAGAGAATCACCAGCAGCAAGAGCGACATCATTGATATATACAGAGAAAAGAGTCGGCCCGAGAATTGAACCCTGTGGCACCCCCATAGAGACTGCCAGAGGTCCGGACAACAGGCCCTCCGTTTTGACACACTAAATCTATCTGGGAGATAGTTGGTGAACCAGGCGAGGCAGTCATTTGAGAAGCCACGGCTATTGAGTCTGTCGATGAGAATGCAGTGATTGACAGACTCTAAAGTCTTGGCCAGGTCGATGAAGACAGTTGCACAGTGCTGTCTTTTATCGATGGTGGTTATGATATTGTTTAGGACCTTGAGCGTGGCTAAGGTGCACACATGACAAGCTCGGAAACCAGATGGCATAGTGGAGAAGGTATGGTGGGATTCGAAATGGTCGGTGATCCAATTATTAACATGGCTTTCGAAGATTTTAGAAAGGCAGGGCAGGATGGATATAAACTCAGCAAAAAAAGAAACGTCCTCTCACTGTCAATTGAGTTTATTTTCAGCAAACTTAACGTGTAAATATTTGTATGAACATAACAAGATTCAACATTAGACATAAACAGAACAAGTTCCACAGACATGTGATTAACATAAATTGAATAATGTGTCCCTGAACAAAGGAGGGGGGGATCAAAATCAAAAGTAACACTCAGTATCTTTTGTGGCCACCAGCTGCATTAAGTACTGCAGTGCATCTCCTCCTCATGGACAGCACCACATTTGCCAGTTCTTGCTGTGAGATGTTACCTCACTCTTCCACCAAGGCACCTGCAAGCTCCCAGACATTTTGGGGGGGAATGGCCCTAGCCCGCATCCTCCGATCCAACAGGTTCCAGATGGGATTGAGATCCAGGCTCTTCGCTGGCCATGGCAGAACACTGACATTCCTGTCTTGCAGAAAATCACGCACAGAACGAACAGTATGGCTGGTGGCATTGTCATGCTGGAGGGTCATGTCAGGATGAGCCTGCAGGAAGGGTACAACATGAGGGAGGAGGTTGTCTTCGCTGTAAAACAAGGTGTTGAGATTGCCTGCAATGACAACAAGCTCAGTCCGATGATGCTGTGACACACCGCCCCAGACCATGACGGACCCTCCACCTCCAAATCGATCCAGCTCCAGAGTACAGGCCTCGGTGTAACGCTCATTCCTTCCACGATAAACGCGAATCCGACCATCACCCCTGGTGAGACAAAACCGCAACTCGTCAGTGAAGAGCACTTTTTGCCAGTCCTGTCTGGTCCAGCGACTGTGGGTTTGTGCCCATAGGCGATGTTGTTGCTGGTGATGTCTGGTGAGGACCTGCCTTACAACAGGCCTACAAGCCCTCAGTCCAGCCTCTCTCAGCCTATTGCGGACAGTCTAAGCACTGGAGGGATTGTGCATTCCTGGTGTAACTTGGGCAGCTGTTGTTGTCATCCTGTACCTGTTGTGATGTTTGGACATACTGATCCTGTGCAGGTGTTGTTACACGTGGTCTGCCACTGCGAGGATGATCAGCTGTCCATCCTGTCTCCCTGTAGCGCTGTCTTAGGCATCTCACAGTACAGACATTGCAATTTATTGCCCTAGCCACATCTGTAGTCCTCATGCCTCCTTGCAGCATGCCTAAGGCACATTCATGCAGATGAGCAGGGACCCTGAGCATCTTTCTTTTGGTGTTTTTCAGAGTCAGTAGAAAGGCCTCCTTAGTGTCCTATTGTAATACCCTTGTTTGAACCAAGTATTAAGTGTATTTGTTATAATTAATTGGTCATGTACAAGTTAATAGGTTGGTTTACTTTTAAGTTTAAGTTTTGACCAATAAGGTTGCTTGTTAAGCTGTGGCCAATGGGAGTTGACCTGGTTAATGGGAGGCCTGGGAAAAAAAGAGAAAAAGAGAGACGTTGAGAAAAGGATGGACATTACATTATGACCGTTGGTTGAAGGAAAATGATAAAAGATGATAAAAATAGGTCAAAACCCATACCTACAGATTCTATTTTATGAGAGAGTTAATATCATTTTGTTAAGAAAGACTTAATAAAGTCTGAAGTTACCGTCACATCGTGGAGGTATTTGACAGCCTTGAGGTTACTGTTTCAATTTCATTTAATACATAGGAAAACATATCCTTATACAATAACAAAAATCTATAATCATTCTATCTGAAGTTAATACCCTAGTTGTCATAACCCTAGATAGTTTACAATGGGGATTCTTATTGGAGATGTCCTTCTCACCTAACATCCCATGCTGTTGAGATATTCTACGTAAGGTAATATCGTGAGAGTCAAGTTCGAGCCTGGTGAGAGGGTTACACTAAGTTTTCATAACTGTGACCTTAATTGCCTACCGTCTGTAAGCTGTTAGTGTCTTAACGACCGTGCATGTTCATTAATTGTTTATGGTTCATTGAACAAGTATGGGAAACAGTGTTTAAACCCTTTACGATGAAGATCTGTGAAGTTATTTGGATTTTTACAAATTATCTTTGAAAGACAGGGTCCTGAAAAAGGGACGTTTATTGTTTTGCTGAGTTTAGGTCTATAACAGTTTGGGTCTAGAGTGTCTCCCCCTTTGAAGAGGTGGATGACCACGGCAGATTTCAAATCTTTGGGGATCTCAGAAGATACGAACAACTTGAAGGAGCTGGAGCAGTTTTGCCTTGAAGAATGGGAAAAAAATACCAGTTGCTAGATGTGCCAAGCTTATAGAGACATACTCCAATAGACTTGCAGCTGTAATTGCTGCAAAAAGTGTCTCTACAAAGTATTGACTTGGGGTGGGGGGGGGGGGTAAATAATGGAGAGAAAGTCTTGTATCCGTGAATATTTTCTGATTATTTGTTGCATTCAATCTGTGAATCTAACAGGTTTGAGAAGTTGGATGTCTGCTGCCACAGATAATAGGTTAAACAATAGCTTCGGATGGCTGTCTCACTTTTCTTGTTTGTTTCCCTGAAAACGTTCTATACAAGAGCAGTGTAACAGTCTTTGCTGTATCTTTATATTTATTTCCCCTGTGTCTGTAAAGGCTAACAGTCTGGAAAATCCTGCTGATGAAAATGGAAAATGGAATGAATGGACTCCCAAGCAAGCACATCTGGGGTGGCAGGTAGCCTAGTGGTTAGAGCCTTGGGCCAGTAGCCGAAAGGTTGCTAGATCGAATCCCCAAGCTGTCAAAGGTATACACTTGCAGGGCAAGGGGCGAGGGAGGTAGGAACGATTTTCAAATGGACCACCCTTGGCAGGAAATTCGTCACTTGTTCATTCTGCAATGATTGTGTATTCAGCCACCGGTAGCTTGCGGGTGCTTTATATGGGCTACAGTCAATTATGATAGCATGTCTACTTAAAATAAATGTATAATGTAATTAAATATATGCCTACTGTATGATAGCTAGCAAATGAATTAGATAATTAATGTTAGCCTGCCAAACTGGAACTTCTGTAGAAGGAACATGTTTGATTTCTACAATTTCCAAAAGATTTTTTCCAAAAGATTTCTTTTAAATGTTTGGACCGGAACCAATGTTCGCTCTAAACTGCGCTCAGATCCCAGGGACTGCCATGCAGAAGAAATATCAGCCTGTGCACTCAACTTTCTAGAGTTTTCCCCTTTAGTTAACACTATCCGTGTCTGGTCGAATCAACGCAATATTAGCCACTTTCAATGCAACATAACAAACCAAAATGAACTATGCAAGAGATGTTGTTGTAGGTAGAACACATCGGATTAGTATTCTTTTGCATTGACACTTATGACTCAGCCCCTACTCTACACAGACTAGTACTGCATAACCAATCAGAACTGCAGTAGGCTCATATGCAAATAGACCATTGCCAAATATGGATTTGTGTCATTCACTTTGAAGTGGACTGTAAAGCATGAGTGGTTGTGAGTAGGTGTGCTTGTTTTGAGATCAAAGTGATTGCTGCATGAAGCCACGTCTGCACATTTGTTCATATTCTTTGCTAGTTAGTGTCACGTTCTGACCTTTATTTCCTGTGTTTTGTATTTAGTTAGTATGGTCAGGGCGTGAGTTGGGTGGGCAGTCTATGTTTGTTTTTCTAGGTTTTGGGAATTTCTATGTTTCGGCCTAGTATGGTTCTCAATCAGAGGCAGGTGTCATTAGTTGTCTCTGATTGAGAATCATACTTAGGTAGCCTGGGTTTCACTGTGTGTTTGTGGGTGATTGTTCCTGTCTCTGTCTTTGCACCAGATAGGACTGTTTTGAGTTTTCACATTTCTTGTTTTTTTGTAGTCAGTTGTTCATGTGTACCTTAACGTATTAAAAAGAACCATGGACACTTACCACGCCGCGTATTGGTCCTCTGATCCGTTTCGCCTCTCCTCTTCGGAAGAAGAGGAGGAAATTCATTACAGTTAGTGAGTTATCAGCTCAGTTATAGATCATTTCTAGTCAGCAATAGGGGAGTGGTTGCTTCCTACAAGAGCACAAAACGTGTATATTTCTAGACATCTTTGAAAAGTGAGTTTGGGTAAAGAGCTTTTTTTGTCTTAAAGGGACAGTTTTGTATTTTGAGGAAATCTTGAATAAGCTAAGTAGCCAATAGGCAGAGGGTAGCATACTTGATTCTCTCTAATCATGGTTTGGGAATAATAATGCATTTTATTTTGTAAAATGGTTTCTAGCACAAAACAACACAACATTTTCAGTCACCTCCTTGTCTGAAGGACAAGTGGATAAGCAGGTTAATGTCAAGCCCTGCATGTTTTTTCCAAAGGTCTCATGGAATGTAGGCCTACATTGAACACCACACATTGGCTGATACTGTAGGCTGAATGATAGAACAGCTATTTCCATGTTAGAATGTTATGGGATGCATTTTCGCCATTGTTTTTGATGGCAGGCCAATCTGGTAGGCCGGCATGATCAAGTAGCCACAGTAGCCTACTTGACCACTGTCTGAAACTGTAACTTAAAGCGGGCACAGCCTCAGTGTTCACAGGAAACACTTGCTGGAAGTTGCACAGAATGTTCATGTTCAAGGTTACTCTCTGCAGACCTGACATTTGCTCAGTGCCAGTAAAAATGAGAGGGAACATTGATGACTAGAATACTGTCCAGAAGGACAAACAGAAACTTTCTGTCCAAAAATGATGCAGAAAAATTCATCCATGCTTTTGTCACTTCTAGGTTAGACTACTGCAATGCTCTACTTTCCGGCTACCCGGATAAAGCACTAAATAAACCTCAGTTAGTGCTAAATACGGCTGCTAGAATCCTGACTAGAACCAAAATATTTGATCATATTACTCCAGTGCTAGCCTCCCTACACTGGCTTCCTGTCAAGGCAAGGGCTGATTTCAAGGTTTTACTGCTAACCTACAAAGCATTACATGGGCTTGCTCCTACCTATCTCTCTGATTTGGTCCTGCCGTACATACCTACACGTACGCTACGGTCACAAGACGCAGGCCTCCTAATTGTCCCTAGAATTTCTAAGCAAGCAGCAGGAGGCAGGGCTTTCTCATATAGAGATCCATTTTTATGGAATGGTCTGCCTACCCATGTGAGAGACGCAAAGTCGGTCTCAACCTTTAAGTCTTTACTGAAGACTCATCTCTTCAGTGGGTCATATGATTGCGTGTAGTCTGGCCCAGGAGTGTGAAGGTGAACGGAAAGGCTCTGGAGCAACAAACCGCCCTTGCTGTCTCTGCCTGGCCGGTTCCCCTCTTTCCACTGAGATTCTCTGCCTCTAACCCTATTACAGGGGCTGAGTCACTGGCTTACTGGGGCTCTTTCATACCGTCCCTAGGAGGGGTGCGTCACTTGAGTGGGTTGAGTCACTGATGTGATCTTCCTGTCTGGGTTGGCACCCCCCCTTGGGTTGTGCTGTGGCGGAGATCTTTGTGGGCTATACTCGGCCTTGTCTCAGGATGGTAAGTTGGTGGTTGAAGATATCCCTCTAGTGGTGTGGGGGCTGTGCTTTGGCAAAGTGGGTGGGGTTATATCCTTCCTGTTTGGCCCTGTCCGGGGATGTCATCGGATGGGGCCACAGTGTCTCCTGACCCCTCCTGTCTCAGCCTCCAGTATTTATACTGCAGTAGTTTATGTGTCGGGGGGCTAGGGTCAGTTTGTTATATCTGGAGTACTTCTCCTGTCCTATCCGGTGTCCTGTGTGAATGTAAGTATGCTCTCTCTAATTCTCTCTCTCTTTCTTTCTCTCACTCGGAGGACCTGAGCCCTAGGACCATGCCTCAGGACTACCTTACATGACTCCTTGCTGTCCCCAGTCCACCTGGCCGTGCTGCTGCTCCAGTTTCAACTGTTCTGCCTGTGATTATTATTATTTGACCATGCTGGTCATTTATGAACATTTGAACATCTTGGTCATGTTCTGTTATAATCTCCACCCT